>NW_004444154.1:2265605-2293729 GCF_000243295.1 Trichechus manatus latirostris
GATCATGGTGAATTATTTTTTTGATATGTTGTTGAATTCTCTTGGCTAGAATTTTGTTGAGGATTTTTGTGTCAATGTTCATGAGGGATATTGGTTTGGTCTGTAATTTTTTTTGTGGTGTCTTTACCTGGTTTTGGTATCAGGGTTATGCTGGCTTCATAGAATGAGTTTGGGAATATTTTATCCTTTTCTGTGCTATGAAATACCTTTAGTAGTAGTTGTGTTAAGTCTTCTCTGAAAGTTTGGTAGAATTCTCCAGTGAAACCATCCGGGCCAGGGCTTTTTTTGTTGGGAGATTTTAAATTACCTTTTCAATCCTTTCGTATGTTATGGGTTGATTTAGTTGTTCTAACTCTGTTTGTGTCAGTTTAGGTAGGTAGTGAGTTTCTAGAAATTTAACCATTTCCTCTAGGTTTTCAAATTTGTTAGAGTACAATTTTTCATAGTATTCTGTTATGATTCTTTTAATTACAGTTGGGTCCGTTGTGATAGCACCCATCTCATTTCTTATACAGGTTATTTGCTTCCTCTCCTGTTTTTCTTTTGTCTGCTTGGCCAAGTGTTTATTGATTTTGTTGTTCTTTTCAAAGAACCAGCTTTTAGTCTATTAACTCTTGCAATTGTTTTTCTAATCTCTATTTCATTTAATTCTGCTCTAATTCTTATTATTTCTTTTCTTCTGGTGCCCGAGTGTTTCTTTTGCTGCTCTCTTTCTACTTGTTCAAGTTGTAGGGTTAATGTTTTGATTTGGACCCTTTCTTCTTTTTGGATGTGTGCATTTATTGCTATAAAATGACCTCTGAGAACTGGTTTTGCTGTGTCCCAAAGGTTCTGGTAGGATGTATTTTTATTCTCATTCGATTCTATGAATTTCTTTATTCCATCCTTAATTTCTTCTATAACTCAGTGGTTTTTGAGCAAAGTGCTATTCAGTTTCCATGTGTGTGACTTTTTTTCCTTATTGATTTCTACTTTTATGGCATTATGGTCAGAAAAGATGCTTTGTAGTATTTTGATATTTTGGATTCTGTTAAGGCTTGCTTTATGGCCTAATATGTGGTCTATTCTGGAGAATGTTCCATGTGCACTGGGATAGAAAGTATACTTCGCTGCTGTTGGGTGGAGTGTCCAGTATATGTCCATGAGACCAAGTTGGTTGATTGTAGCATTTAGATCTTTCATGTCTTTACTGAGCTTCTTTCTGGATGTTCTGTCCTTCACCAAAAGTGGTGTATTGGAAGTCTCCTACTATCATTGTGGAGTTGTCTCTGTTTTCAGTGCTGTTAGAGTTTGTTTTATGTATTTTGGAGCCCTGTCGTTGGGTGCATAAATATTTATTATAGTGATGTCCTCCTGGTGTACTGATCCTTTAATCATTATATAGTGTCCTTCCCTGACGTTTGTGGTGGATTTTGCTTTAAAGTCTATTTTGTCAGAGATTAATATTGCCACTCCTGCTCTTTTTTGAATATTGTTGGCTTGATATATTGTTTCTATCCATTGAGTTTTAGTTTTTTTTTGTGTTTAAGTCTACGGTGTGTCTCTTGTAGGCAGCATTTAGACAGATAGTGTTTTTTTTAATCCAATCTCCCACTCTCTGTCTCTTTATTGGTGTATTTAGTCCATTTACATTCAGCGTAATTATTAATAGGTATGAGTTTAATGTTGTCATTTTGATGTCTTTTTGTGTGTGTTGCTGGCAGTTTCTTTGTTCCATTTAATTTTCTGTGCTAAGTCATTTTTCTTTACGTATTTTCATCTTTTTCATTGTAGTTGATTTTGTATTTGCTAAATCTTTGTATTTTTCTTGTTTTTTATTCGATGTGTAGGATTAATAGTTTCCTTTGTGGTTTCCTTAATATTTACCCCTATTTTTCTAAGTTTATACCAGTCTTTTATTTCTTTATATTGCCTTGACTCCCACTCCATATGAAAAATTTGCGTCTATATTTTTAGTTCCGCTTTTTTGTTTTAATGTTGTTATCTTTTATATACTGACATTTCTGTTTCCCTATTTTCAGTGTTTTAGCTTTGATTTACTTTTGTGACTTCCCTATCTGAATTGATACCTGGTTGCTCTGTCCTGTGTTCTAGTCTTGGGTTGTTATCTGATGTTATTGACTTTCTAACCAGAGGACTCCCTTTAGTATTTCTTGTAATTTTGGTTTGGTTTTTGCAAATTGCCTAAGCTTCTGTTTATCTGGAAATGCCTTAATTTTGCCATCATATTTGAGAGACAGTTTTGCTGGATATATAATTCTTGGCTGGCAATTTTTTTCCTTCAAGGCTTTATATGTGTCATCCCATTGCTGTCTTGCCTGCATGGTTTCTGCTGAGTAGTCCGAGCTTAGTCTTATTGACTCTCCTATGTATATGACTTATCGTTTATCCCTAGCCACTCTTAAAATTCTCTTTTTATCTTTGGTTTTGGCAAGTTTGATTCTAATATGTCTTGGTGACTTTGTTTTGGGATCTATCCTATGTGGGTTTCGATAAGCCTCCTGGATAGATACCTTCTCATCTTTCATGATATCAGGGAAGTTTTCTGTCAACAAATCTTCAACAATTTTGTCTGTATTTTCTGTTATCCCTCCCTGTTCTGGTACTCCAATCACTTGTAGGTTATGTCTCTTGATAGAGTCCCACATAATTCTCAGATTTTCTTCATTTTTTAAAATCATTTTATATGATTTTTCCTCAGATAAGTTGATGTCAAGTGCTTGATATTCAATCTCACTAATTCTGACTTCTGTGGCCTCAGTTCTGCTCGTACAACTTCCTATTGAGTTGTCTAATTCTGAAATTTTATTGTTTATTGTTAATATTCTGTATTTCTGATTGCTGTCTCTGTATGGATTCTTGCAGTGTATTAAATTTGTCATTATGCTCTTGAATAACCTTCTCAAGTTCCTCTACTGCTTTGTCTGTATGTTCTTTGGTATCCTCTACATTTTGATGGATTGCCTTCCTAATATCTTGAAGAGTTCTGTATATTAATCTTTTGTATTCTGCTTCTGGTAATTCCAAGAAATTCTCTTCCTCCAGAAAATTTATTGGTTCTTTATTTTGGGAGCTTGCTGAAGCCATCATGGTCTGCCTCTTTATGTAATTTGATATTGACTGTTGTCTTTGAGCCATCAATAAGGTATTATAATTTATTTATTTTATATCTGCTTACTGTGTCCCAGCTTCTTGTTTTGTTTTGATATGCCCAAATAGGCTACTCGTGTGAGCCAATTTGATTACTGGTGCCTCTGAAGCTCTAACATCCTGTCACCAGGTGGTTAGATCTGTTACTAAGTATACAAGCCCAGGAGTCCATTAACTTTTCTTGTATGGATTCAGCTCGAGTGTCCAGGTAGTCAGTCACCAAGTGTGTGGTGCAGCCTCTCACCTACAGTCCTAGACAGGCATGGGTGATTGGTGTAGGCACAGGTATCTGGCTTCAGTAGGGGGTCATGCGCTGAGCAAGGCAGGGGGCTGGTGGGTGCCCCTGAGTGTCTGGAAGGATAGCGTGTCCCTGTTCCCTGGAGCGAGTAGGTAGATGGGTTTAGAGCACCCAATGCTGTTGGCTGTAAGGACTGGGGGGCATCACTTATTCTTGGACCCCTGTTGCAGGTGGCTAGGTGGTGTGGGTGGAGGCATCAATCCTCAGGCCCCTGATGTGGGCAGGTGAGGAACCTGCTTAATGGGAAGAGCAGTATCAAATGTCACAAACCTGCCACCCCACAGCTGAAACAGTTGAAGTTAGAGTTCAAGTATACACCCTGTTGTACTGTGGTAATGAGGGCCTACACTGTTGAAATGGGCCCACATTAAGTCTATGCAGGGGTGAAACGCATTCAAAGTCCACAGACCTCTTATGCCTGTGCCAACCTTAACTTCCTGGCTTAGGGGAGCCGGCAGCTTATTTTTTCCCTCTTTGTTAATCTGTTCCCTCTCCAAGGCTAGGAGAATGGCTCAGGGCGCATGACAGGTCCTACTTCCAGCCCAGGGCACTCAGCAATCACTGAAGCCAGCCAAGGACCCAGTGCAGAGCAGGGAGGGAAGAGGTAAATGGGAGAGAGGTTTTTCCCAAATGGGTTTTTTTTCTTTTAATCCCCGCAGTAGGCCAGACACAAGTACTTATCTTTTGCTGATCAAGGACTGCTCCTCACTGGTTCTGGATGGCCAAGTAGACTCTCTGCCGCTTGCTCGCTCCTGATGTGGAAAACGCCTCGCAAGCGCCACTGCTAGCCTCACCATGCACAGGAGCTGATCCGGCCTGAAGGGCTCAGGCTCCCACCAGGTCAGGTCTGGCACCTCCTCACTGCTTCCGAACCATCTCTCCCTCCCCCCACCACTCAGTCTGATTCCTCAACTTTGCCTTTAATGTTCAGGGCCCCTAAATTGTCATATAAAATTGATTCATTTGTTTTTTTCGTGTCTTTGTTGTAAGAGGGACCACAGGAAGTGTCTGACTACTCCGCCATCTTAGCCCCACATCCCGTTTGATTTCTTGATCGCTGCTCCCATGGGTCCTGACTGGATTCAAGTAAAATGAAATCCTTGATAAGTTCAATATTTTCCCCATTTATCATGATGTTGCTTATTGGTCTAGTTGTGAGGACTTTTGTTTTCTTCATGTTGAGGTGTAATCCACGATGAGGGCTGTAGTCTTTGATCTTTATCAGTACTTCAAGTCCTCTTTACTTTCAGCAAGCAAGGTTGTGTCATCTGCATAACGCAGGTGGTTAAGGAGTCTTCCTTCAATCCTGATGCTGTATTCTTCATACAGTCCAGCCTGGATTATTTGCTTGGTGTACAGATTGAATACATATGGTAAAAGGATACAACCCTGATACACACCTTTCCTGATTTTAAGCCACTAAGTATCCCTTTGTTCTGTTTGAACAACTGTTCCTTCGTCTATGTACAGGTTCCTCACGAGCATGATTAAGTGTTCTGGAATTCCCATTCTTCACACTGTTATCCATAATTTGTTAGAATCCATACAGTAGAATGCCTTTGCATAGTAAATAAAACACATGTAAACTTCTTTCCGGTATTCTCTGCTTTTAGTCAAGATCCATCTGACATGAGCAATGATATCCCTCATTCCACGTCCTCTTCTGAATCTGGCTTGAATTTCTGGCAGTTCCCTTTCGATGTACTGTTGCAACAACTTTTGAATGATTTTCAGCATAATTTTACTTGCATGTGATGTTAATAATATTGTTCAATAATTTCTGCATTTTGTTGGATCACCTTTCTTTGGAATGGGCAGGAATATGGAACTCTTCTGGTTGGTTGGCCAGACAGCTGTCTTCCAAATTTCTTGGCATAGATGAATTAGCGCTTCTAGTGTTGCGTCCATTTGTTGAAACATCTCAATTGGTATTCCGTCAATTCCTGCAGCACTGTTTTTCACCAATGGCTTCAGTACCATTTAGACTTCTTACTTTAATACCATTGGTTCTTGATCATGTGCTACCTCCTGAAATGGATGAAGGTTGACCAATTCTTTTTGGTATAGTGTGACTCTGTGCATTCCTTCCATCTTCTTTTGATGCTTCCTGTGTCGTTCAATATTTTGCCCACAGAATCCTTCATTATTGCAACTTGAGGCTTGAATTTTTTCTTCAGTTCTTTCAGCTTGGGCAGTGCTGAGCATGTTCTTCCCTTTTGGTTTTCTAACTCCAGATCTTTGCATATTTCATTATACTTTCCTTTTTCTTCTCGATCTGCTCTTTGAAAACTTCTGTTCAGCTCTTTGACTTCATCATTTCTTCCATTTGCTTTAGCTACTCTACATTCAAGAGCAAGTTTCAGAGTCTCCTCCAACATCCATTCTGGTCTTTTCTTTCTTTCCTGTCTTTTTAACGACCGTTGGCTTTCTTTGTGTATGATGTCATTGATGTCACTCCACAACTCATCTGGTCTTCAGTCATTAATGTTCAATGTGTCAAATCTATTCTACAGATAGTCTCTAAATTCAGGTGGGATATACCCAGGGTCATATTTTTGCTCTCGGGGACTTGTTTTCATTTTCTTCAGCTTCAGCTTGAACTTGCATATAAGCAATTGATGATCTGTTCTGCACTTGGCCCCTGGCCTTGTTCTGACTGATGATATTGCGCTTCTCCATCATCTCTTTCCACAGAGGTAGTCAATTTTATTCCTGTGTATTCCATCTGGTGAGGTTCATGTGTCTAGTCCCATTTATGTGGTTTAAAAAGGGCATTTGCAATGAATAAGTCATTGCTCTTGCAAAATTCTATCATGCGATCTCTGGCATTGTTTCTATCACCAAGGCCATATTTTCCAACTACCCATCCTTGTTTGTTTTCAACTTTCACATTCCAATTACAAGTAACTATCAATAAATCCTGGTTGCATATTTGATCAACTTCAGACTGCAGAAGTTTGTAAAAATCTTCATCTTTGGCATTAGTGGTTGGTGCATTAATTTGAATAAAGTCATATTAATTGGTATTCCTTGTAGGTGTATGGATATTATCCTATCACTGTAAGCACTGTAGTTCAGGATAGATCTTGAAATGTTCTTTTTGATGATGAATGCAATACCACGCCTCTTGAATTTGTCATTCTTGGTATAGTGGACCATACTATTGTCCAATTCAAAATGGCCAATACCAGTCCATTTGAGCTCACTAATGCCTAGGATATTGATGTTAATGCATTCCATTTCATTTTTTACAACTTCCAATTTTCCTAGTTTCATACTTCGTACATTCCACATTATGATTATTAATGCATGTTTGCAGATGTTTCTTCTCATTTTAAGTCATGCCATATCAGCAAATGAAGGTCCTGAAAGCTTGACTCCATCCACATCATTAAGGTCGACTCTACTTGGAAGAGGCAGCTCTTTCCCAGTCGTCTTTTGAGTGCTTTCCAACCTGAGGGGCTCATCTTTTGGCACTATATCAGACAATGTTCTGCTGCTATTCATAAGGTTTTCATTGGCTAATTATTTTCAGAAGTAGACCACTGAGTTCTTCTTCCTAGTCTGTCTTAGTCTAGAAGCTCTGCTGAAACCTGTCCATCATGGGTGACCCTGCTGGTATTTGAAATACCAGTGGCATAGCTTCCAGCATCACAGCAACATGTAAGCCACCACAGTATGACAAACTGACAGTTGAGTGGTGGCTGGTATTTGATATTAAACCCTTATTGTTTATGTTTCCCAAAAATTTTCTCCCAGTTTGTAGGATATATTTTTACTTTTTTCATAAAGTCCTTTGTTGTACAAAAGTATTTAATTTCTGTGAGGTCCCAATTATCTATTTTGTCTTCTGCTGCCCATGCTTTATTGTTGTATCTGATAGCCCACTGCAAAAACCTAGGTCCCACAGCTTCACCCTTACATTTCTGCTAAGAATTTTATGGTTTTAGTTTTCAAATTTAGGTCTTTGATCTGTTTGAATTGATTTTTGTGTATGGTGTAAGGGTTGGATCTTGATTCATTCTTCTGCACGTGGAAATTCAATATTCAGACCCTCAATGAGATGGATTGGCACAGTGGCTGCAACAATGGGCTCAAACATAGCAACCATTGTGAGGATGGTGCGATACAGGGCAGTGTTTCGTTCTGATGTACATACAGTCACTATGGATTGGAACCGCCTCAATGACACATAAGAACAACAACAGCATCATTTATTGAAAAGACTCTTCCTTCCCCTTTGGATGGATTTAGCACCATTGTCAAAAATCAGTTGAACATTGTTGCTATTAGCTGCTGTCAAATTGATTCTGACTCATGGTGACACCATGTGTGCAGAGTAGAACTGTTCCATAGGGTTTTCAAGGCCATGATCTTTTGGAAGCAAAGTGCCAAGCTTGTCTTCCGAGGCACTTCTGGGTGGGTTCAAACCACCAACCTTTCAGCTAGTAGTCAAGAGGTTAACCTTCTGCACCACCCAGGAACTCCATAGTTGACCATGATGTATAGATTTATTTCTGGATTCTCAATTCTATTCAATTGGACTATCTAATATTATACCAGACCTAGGTTGTTTCAATCATTGTGGCCTTATAGCATGTTTTGAGGTAAGTGTGAGTCCCCCTACTTTATTCTTCTTAAAGATTGCTTTAGCTATTTGGGGTCCCTTGTGGAAACCTTGGTGGCATAGTGTTAAGAGTTTGGCTGCTAACCAAAAGGTCAGCAGTTCGAATCCACCAGGACTTCCTTGGAAACCCTGTGGGGTAGTTCTACTCTGTCTTATAGGGTCGCTACGAGTTGGAATTGACTCAACAGCAACGGGTTTGGTTTTTTTGGTTCCATAGGAGTTGGAATTGACTTGATGGCAACGGGTTTGGTTGGGTTTTGTGGTTCCATATAAATTTGAGGATTAGCTTTTCCATTTCTGTCAAGAAGGCTGTTGGAATTTCAGTGCGGACTGCATTAAATTTATAGACTGCTTTCTTTGCTGGTATTTGAAATACCAATGGCATAGCTTCCAATGTCATAGCAACACGCAAGCCATCACAGTGTTACAAACTGACAGATCTGTGGTGGTCACATACTTTAGTCACCTTATTTTAATCTACTTTATATTCACTCTTTTATATTTATTTCAGATTATACTAGTGATATGTGACTATTAAAAATACATAGGCATATAAAGTAACAGAATTCCCTCTTTACTCTCTCCCTCCTCCCTAGCTCTGCTCCTTCCCATTTTCAGGCCCCTCCCAATGGTAGTTACTCATGTTACTTTGGTGTTGGTTCTTCCAAACACAAATGCATTTTTGTACAGTTTTGTTTTGTACATTTCATACACAAATGGAGTCATACCATACCTCTTATACAACTTGCTTTTTTCACTTTGTAATATTATTTAAAAAGCTTTGTATATTAATACACAGAAAACCAAAACCAAACCCATTGCTGTCGAGCCAATTTTTTTTTTTTTTTTTTAGAAGATCCCAGTGATCTACCTTATCTTCTGGAGTTTGTGTGTTGTTAGTTATGGTCTGTATCCTGTTAATGCCGTGTATTAGGGACTCTAGCGTTGATCCTATTTTTTCTTCTATGAACTTTATAGTTTTAGGCTTTATATTCAGGTCTTTGATCCATTTTGAAGTAGTTTTTGTATACGGTGTGAGGTATGGGTCCTGTTTCATTTTTTTGCAAATGGACATCCAATTTTGACAGCACCATTTGTTAAAAAGACTGTCTTTTCCCCATTTGATGGACTTTGGGCCCTTGTCGAAGATCAGGTGACCGTCGGTGGATGGATTTACATCTGGGTTCTCAATTCTGTTCCATTGGTCAATGTATCTGTTGTACCAGTACCAGGCTGTTTTGACTACTGTAGCTGTATAGTAGGCTCTGAGGTCAGATAGTGCTTGTCCTCCTACTTTATTCTTCTTCTTCAATAAAGCTTTACTTATCTGGGGCCTCTTCCCTTTCCATATAAGGTTGATGATTAGTTTTCCATCTCTTTAAAGAATGTTGTTGTTATTTGGATAAGATTGCATTGTATTTGTAGATTGCTTTGGGTAGAATTGCCATTTTCACAATGTTGAGTCTACCTGTCCATGAGCATGGTTATGTTTTTCCATTTATGTATATCTCTTTTGGTTTCTTGCAGTAGTGTTTTGTAGTTTTCTCTGTATATGTCTTTTACTTCCCTGGTTAGATTTATGTCTAAGTATTATTTTTAAGGGCTATTATAAATGGTATTGTTTTCCTGATTTCCTTTTTGTCATTCTCTTTATTGGTATATAGGAATCCAGCTGATTTTTGTATGTTTATCTTGTATCTTGCTACTCTGCTGCATCTTTTTACTGGTTCCAATAGTTTTCTTGTGGAGTCTTTTGGGTTTTCTATGTATAGTACCATATCATCTGCAAATAGGGTCAGTTTTACTCCTTCATTACCAATTTGGATGCCCTTTCTTTTCCTTGCCTTATTGCTCTAGCTAGAACTTCCATTACTGTTAGTCAATTCTGACTCATAGTGATGCTATAGGACAGAGTAGAACTGCCTCCATAGGGTTTCCAAGGCTGTAATTTTTACGGAAGCAGAGTGCCACATCTTTCTCCCACAGAACAGCTGGTGGATTTGAACTGCTGACTTTTTGGTTAATGGCCTCGTGCTTTAATAATTGCACCACCACGTAGAGATATACCTAATTCTTAAATGAGGGAAACTCTCAGTGAGGTACGATGACACAATAGCCACAACAATGGACTCAAACATACCAACAATCATGAAGATGGTACAGGATTGGGCAACTTTTCTGTTATGCATAAGATATAATGAGTCAGAGTCAACTCAATGGCAGATAACAGTAGCAACAATTCTTTTTAATTGGGGCATGCAAATCCATACTATTAAGCACCTCCCAATTGTTCAACATTTCATTATTATAACCATGCCGCCTTGCACATCCCTCTTTACATATATGTGTGATTCTGCTTTAGAATAAATTCCTGGAAGTAGAGTTTGCTAAAATACTTTTATAATCAAAGCAACCACGGTCCATAAAGTGATTTGAATAAGGATACAGCTTCTGGCAAAGCCAGGACTAAACCCCGCTCTCTAGACTTCAATCTACTGACATTTTTGCTATACTATATATAGTGGCAACTCTGGTGCTCTGATGGAGTCACTGGGTGTTGCAAATTATGAAGCACTTGACTACTACCCTAAAGGTTGGTGGTCTGAACCCACCCCTATGTGCCTCAGAAAACAGGCTTGGTGATCTCCTTCTGAAAGGCCACAGCCTTGAAAATATTACGGAACAGCTCTATTCTGCACACATGGGATTGCCATGAGTCAGAATCGACTCAATGGCAACTAACAACTGGAGCTCTGCTCAGATCTTTTCTTCATGGCAAATACTTTCATTCCCGGATGTTGGGATATTGGCTTCTGATAGTTCACAGCTACATCCCTCACTGCAAATTGTCCTTGACTTCAGGGAACTGCTTTGGCCAAGGTTATGCCCATTCTCAGAGGGTATCCTAAGGCTAATGACTGGCTGCTGCAGGAATACAAAGACCTGGCTCCCTTGTCTCAATTTGGGACAACTCTGAAGAGCCAGCCCAACTCCAGAGCGCCTTGTAGGATGGACTGAGGCCTCAGGTGCAATCACATTAAGGGTCAGCTTCTCATTGTGCCCAATCCTGACTTCCACACAAGAGTATCTCTAGGGAGCACTTACCAGTAAACCTTCTGCATGCAATTCTCTGGCTCAGAATCAGTTTCCAGGGATTCCAATTCAAGACACCATATGTCTACCTCAAATGTGAACTTGGAACTTCAGTGGCAGAAGAAGAAATGATGTTCAGAAATGGGATATCTCAGAGGGGCAGTAATTCTTGTAGACTTTAGAGCCACTAGTAAGGATGAGCACTGCAAATAGCCAATACTGGAAGAAAAGGCACATAAAGGGAAGAAGGAAGAAAAGAGGGAGATGTAGAGATGAGGGAAACTCCTTCAAATCATTTTTAAGAAGAGGGAGGATATACATCAAGGATAAATAAATAAGTAGATGGATTAGGATGGATAAATTTTATTCACAAGAGTTCCTTTTAGGTATAGCACCATCTTTTAGGGATAATACAATGATAAGTATGATGCTCTCCCATTTCCTACCCTACCTCCCCACCAATACCCAATACATGGGTGTAGGCTGGCAACAAAAACAAGGAGGGGGAAAGTTTAGGATAGAGGGGGAGAAATCTGCAGCTCTAAGGTAAATGACAGGTAGGAATGAGAAACCAGGGCAGCTGAGTGCTACACTAGAAGAAAGAGATAAAAAGGAGAGACACCTGGTGGAAGGGAGGCTGAAACATAACTTTTGAAGGACAAGAAAGTCTAAGAGATTTGCCAAGTTGTTCCCTATGGAGTGTGTAGTTTAAACCACCCTCCTCTCACTCTTTCTCAGATAAGTACCGTCCCCTGCCCAAGACCCTTTCTAATAATGCTGCCCCATCAGCTCCAGTTGATTAGACCTGAGCCAAATGCAGCCTGTCAAATTCTCTCAGTAAGTAACTTGCAACTGGCTTTCAGAGCCAAAGACTGTCTCTGCATGCAACTGGAATTACATAATGTAGCTTAGTGTTAGGTAGGGCATATATGTCTGTGGTCCCATAAGTTTTTTCTTTGTTTGTTTTAAGGGACAGCAGCTCTCTTTTTACTATTTCCCCTTAATGGTTTTAAAGATCCCAAATGCAGACTCTTGCAGCACTGGACCATGGGTGGGATACAAGCAGGTGAGGCAGAGGACATGGCTCTGGGTGAGAGCTCCAGGGCTTTATTCAGCGGGCAGGTGGGCTGCAGCGGGGGGGGGGGGGGCTCGGGCTGCTTCTGCTGCTCAGGTGGAAAAGTGGGTGGGGCTGGGCGCACTCTGCTCCCTCCTTACTCGCTTCCTCTTGCTCCACTTCTGCCACCCTCTCAGCCAACAACCAACTGTTCCACCCTTTGCCAGTAGGTCCAGCAGCAGCAGCAGCGGCAACAAGAATGACCAGAAGTGGCTCTCTTAAGGTTTTAACATGGTGTTTGCACAGTGCCCAAGTCATATAACGTCCTATTTCACAGAACGTATCATGGAAGTTAAGTGATGCATACCTGTACAATAATATAAGCCTGGGAGCTGAGGCATGGCAGTTTTTCAGGATGGGACAGAAAAGCTGAGAATGCCAAGCTAAACAGAAAGAGTGGAATAAATGACATACATAGGGGAAAAAAAATATGAGAGATATATAGAGTAGTCTCTGGCTTCCTTATAGTTTTCTAGGTCCTGCTTAAAGTCCCTTGTGAGACTTACCTGTACTTTTGTCCTTTTGTTTTTTACAACACTCCTGCATCCTGGTAACATATTACTCAGTCTAGCTCAAATTACATTCTGCTATTTGAATCAAAAATAGTTTTAACTAAGCATATTATATTGGTACCAGGAGTTGCATTGCAAGCAACAGCCGCTTTATAGAAAATGTGGAATTGGCTGAGTTGAAGTGTGATGAAATGATGTTGTTGTTGTTAGGTGCCGTCGAGTTGATTTTGATTCATAGCAACCCTATGCACAACAGAAGGAAACACTGCCCAGTCCTGCACCATCCACACAATCCTTGTTATGCTTGAGCCCATTGTTGCAGCCACCGTGTCAACCAATCTCATTGAGGGTCTTCCTCTTTTTTGCGGACCCTCTACTTTACCAAGCATAATGTCCTTCTCCAGGGGCTGATCCCTGCTAATAACATGTCCAAAGTATGTGAGACGTGGTCTCGCCATCCTTGCTTCTAAGGAGCATCTGGTTGTACTTCTTCCAAGACAGATCTGTTCATTCTTCTGGACGTTCATGGTATAGTCAATGTTCTTCGCCAACACCATAATTCAAAAGCTTCAATTCTTCTTTGGTCTTCTTTATTCATTGTCCACCTTTCGCATGCATATGAGACAATTGAAAGTATCATGGCTTGGGTCAGGCGCACCTTAGTCCTCAAACTGACGTCTTTGCTTTTTAACACTTAAAGAAGTCTTTTGCAGCAGATCTTTCCAGTGCAATACGTTGTTTGATTTCTCCACAGCTGCTTCCATGGGCATTGATTATGGATCCAAGTGAAATGAAATCCTTGACAACTTCAATTTTTTCCCCATTTATCATGATGTTGCTTATTGGTCCACTTGCAAAGATTTTTGTTTTCTTTATGTTGAGGTGTAATCCATACTGAAGGCTGTAGTCTTTGATCCTCATCAGTAAGTCCTTCAAGTCCTCTTCACTTTCAGCAAGCAAGGTTGTGTGTCATCAGCATATCGCAGGTTGTTAATGAGTTTTTCTCCAATCCTGATGCCACATTCTTCTTCATATAATCCCTTTGAGTAATGGATACAGGCTGGAAGATCTTTAAGGTGCCTAACAGTAAAAGCCTAGATTGCCTTGAAGAGACTGTTAGTGGCATTACAAACATCAAAGACAATTTTGGTGAGGGCTCAGAAGGAAGTGAGGAGAGCTGTAACACCGGAGATGGTGCAGAAGGCTAGAAGCAGCAGCAGCAGAACCAGGAGACTGGTGAGAGATAGTGGGAGCTGACGCATGGTGTAGAGAGCTGAATGCCTTTGAGCCGAGGCTTACTGATGGAGTAGGGTGCCTCTGGGCCCAAATTGGTGGAATTAAAGAGCTTTGTAACACTTGCCATGGAGGACATATGCACCTCTGGCCCAAGAGGCCTGAGGAGCCAAGAGGCCAAGGAACCAGAAGCAGAAGATTAAGAAACAAGAAGCACAGGAAGCAGAGGTACCTTGGTTTCAAAGGGTGGGGACATGACCTCTGAGGTCTCAAAGGGCAGAACCATGGCCTGCTGGGTCTCAAAGGGTGGGGCCTCAAAGAGTCAGATGTTCATCAACTCGGTTCCAGAGTGTGGGGCTGCCATTCACAAGTGCAAGAACAGGGGGATGGGGCCGGATCTGCTGCATAAAGCTGAGGGGGTGGGGCTGCCATGCCAAAGGGGCCAAGGGGGTGGGGTCACGACTCAGATGGATTAAGAGATTGGGGCCACCGAAATCTGAGGGAGCAGAGTTGCCGTCCCAATGGGCATGGAAGGCAGAGCTGAAGCTCCGTGCCAAGGGGCCTCCACCCGGAGTCCAGAGAGCATGGCCAACACTCAGAGTCTGGAGGGCAGAGCCACTGCCTAGATGGTCTCAGAGAAGATAGGATTATTCTCAATCCTTGAGCACTAATGTAAATTTTTGTGCTGGGTTTTTGACCTGCTTAAAAAAAAAAACCAAACCCATTGCTATCAAGTCAATTCCAACTCATAGCAATGCTGTAGAACAGAGTAGCGCTGCCCTATAGAGTTTCCAAGGAGTGCCTGATGGATTTGAACTGCTGACCTTCTGGTTAGCAGCCATAGCACTTAACCACCACACCACCACCTTGCTTACTACCAGTTATTCCTTTTTCCCTTCAATTTCTCCCATTTGTAATGGAAATGTCTACCTTGTGCCTGTGCCACCGTTGTAGTTTGGAAGCAGGTACCTTGTATTCTAGATTTCACAAATGAAGACGAATTTTGCCCCAGGATGGAATTTGGACTTGGAATTGATTTAAGGCTTCTGGGATGCTATGATGGGGTGAAAGTGTTTTACATGTGGCAAGGACATGAATTTGGGGGGGCCAAAGGGTGAAATGTCATGGATTGAATTGTATCCCCCCAAAATATGTGTAACCTTGGCTAGGTGATGATTCCCCGTGCTTGTCCTCCATTTTGTGATCTGATATAATTGTCCTATGTGTTGTGAATCCTAATCTGTCTGTGGTTAATGAGGCAAATTTAGGTTATGTTTAAGACGATAAGGGTGGGATGCAACACACTTAGGTCACAGCCCTGATCCAATGTACGGGAAGTTTCCTTGGGGTGTGGCCTGCATCACTTTTTATCTTACAAGAGATAAAAGGAGAGAGAAGCGAGCAGAGAGAAAGAGACCTCATTACCACCAAGCAAGAAGAGCCAGTAGTGGAGCTAGTCCTTTAGATCCGGGGTCCCTGAGCTGAGAAGCTCCTAGACCAGGGAAAGATTGATGACAAGACCTTCCCCCAGAACCGACAGAAAGAGAGAGCATTCCCCAGGATTTGGTGCTCTGAATTGGGACTTCTAGCCTCCTAGACTGTGAGAGAATAAATTTCTGTTTGATAAAGCCATTCACTTGTGGTATTTCTGTTACAGCAGAACTAAACCAAAAAAAAAAAAAAAAAAAAACCCAAACCCATTGCTGTCAAGTCTATTCCAACTCATAGCAACCCTATAGGTCAGAGTAGAACTGCCCCCCATAGGATTTCTAAGTAGCAGTTGGTGGATTCAAACTGCCAACCTTTTACTTAGCAGTCTGAGCTCTTAACCACTGCACTACCAGGGCCCCAAGAATACAGAATTGGACACCAAGAGAAATGTACCGACCAACACTGGAGGTTCCAAGCATATTTACACCTGGAAACTACCTGTTGTCAAGTCAATTCTGACTCACAGTGATCCTATAGGACAGAGTAGAATTGCCCCGTGAGATTTCCAGGGACATACTGGTGGATTTGAACTGTCAGCCTTTTGGTTAGCAGCAGAGCTCTTAACCACTGAGCCACCAGGGCTCCCAAAGAAAACAAACCAAACCCATTGCTGTCTAGTCGATTCCGACTCATAGCAACCCTGTAGGACTGAGTAGAACAGAGTAGAACTGCCCCATAGGGTTTCCAAGGAGCACCTTGATGGATTCAAACTGCCAACCTTTTGGTTAGCAGCTGCAGCTCTTAACCACAGTGCTACCGGAGTTTCCTTATAGGGTCACTATGAGTCGGAATTGACTCGACGGCAACGGGTTTATACCAGAACTAGATGATTAAAACCATGTGTGTAAATATATATGTATATATATTAAATGTTTTGTGACTTGCTTATTTCTATATTTCTGAGTTTCAACTATGTTGTTAGGAGTAGCTGTTAAGTTTTTTTCCCCATATTTATTGTTGTTAGAGTATCATTGCGGAATATAACACAACTTATCTATATTTTGGGGAATTAACATTTTCAAATCAATTTTTGGCTTATTTTATCTCACTTCTTGTACAATATTTTCTGTCTACAGAATTTTAATGAGGAAGTTATTTTCTTGTAGAACACTGAAGATAATTGAACATTGAAGAACAATTCAGTCTTCTGAATTCCACCATGGCTGTTGCGAAGTCAAGGATTATTAAGTCACTCCTCTAATGATAATCTAAGTTTTAGATCCTCTCTTAGTTTTTGAGGTTCTGTATTTTTACAGTCTGTACCTGAGTGTAGATTTCTTCTTATTTAACTTGTTTGGGATTCCTTGTGGTTCTAGAAATCAGCGGGTTGATGTCTTTCATCTATTCTGGGAAGCTCTCACTCCTTATCACTACAAAAAGTGCATCTCTCCTGTTTTCTCTTTTATTGTGTTCTGAAACTCAGATTTTTTTTTAAGGCCTTTTCATTTTTTCCTACATGTCGCTCAATGTTCATTTCATTTTTCTTTGTGTGCTGCATTCTGGATGTTGTCATCCAGACCATCTTCTAATTCATAAATTCTCTTTTCATCTGTGTCCAGTCTGTTTGCTGTGTTTTTAATCCCAATAATTTTAGTATGTTAAGAAATTCTACTTGATTTATATATCTGCTATGCTATTTTTAATAAGTCCTTCTTCCCTGAAAATACTTTCAAGCTTGTCTACTTCTTTAAACATAAGCATATTTTCTTCATAATATGTGTTAATTTCACTATACAGTATATAGTTATTTTAAGTTTGGTTCTGCTGCCTGTGTTTTCAATTGCTTGCCATTTACTGTGCCTTATTTCCTTATTTGCAGAGATATCTTTGCCTGTGAAATGTCTATTTTCCTCAGAAAATTAATTGTGGTGATTCTTTCTGATATATTATAAAGTGCCTTTCTCCAGAGATTATTTGGTTTTGTTTCTTTCATGCGCTTAGGGGTATTGCCATTAGAGACCCACTTTAAGGTATATTTATGGCTTGCATCTTAGCAGTGATGTAAGTTGCATATGTCTTCTCTCATAGTTTGCCTTTGAACTTGCTTTACAGTGTTTTTTGTTGAACTAAAGATCTTAAAAAATTTTAAGGTAGGCATTAAAATTTCCTTTTACAGTTTTGTTTTTATGCCTTGAGAATGCCTTCCCTACTCCAATACCTATGTTCTTTATTGTCATATAAATTATAAAGTTTTGCTTCTCATACCTATAAATTATTTTTATAGTGTGATATAGGGAATTTAATTTTTTTTCACATGCATATCTCATAGTCCAAGATCATTTACTAAATAATCCATCTTTCCTCACTCATTTGAAGTACCATGTTTGGTATGGGTCTGTTTCTGGGCTCTCTATTCTGGTCCATTGGTAACTTTACTACACTGTCTGGTAGAGTAAGTTCTTTTTGCTTTATCCTTCTTTTTCAAAATTACTTGGTTACCAAAACTTAGGATCATTCTGTCAAGTACCACATTAAAACCTGTTTAGAACTTTTGATTGCAATTGGGTAGAATTTATGGAGATTTGGGGACTATTAAATATTGAGTCTTTTCATCTATGAATATACTATATATCTTAATTTATTCCTTCAATGATATATTTTCTTCATAAAGTTTTTGAACATCTTTTGTTTCTAATTGCCTTGTAGTTTTTGTATTTGTGAAGGGTATATTTTCTTTTTCTTTATATTTTCTCATTCATTATAGTTGGTATTTAGGAATATCATTGCTTTTTGTATGTTGATCTTGTATCCAGGAACCTTAACTCTTTAGTTCTAAGAGTTTATTAGAAGATTTTCCTAGACTTTTCTTTGTAGGTGACGACAGTAGATCATACCATCTATAGACAGTCTTATTTTTTCCTTTCGAATGTTTATTCCTCTTATAGTGTCAAGAGAAGAAACTAGAAAGCATCCTTACTTGTTTATTGCCAACTGAGGAATGCCTCAAAAGTATCAACCTTTTGTATGATGCTTATTGAAGGATTTTGGGCATTATCTTTCACCAGATTAAGGAAGTTACCGTCTATTCTTCATTTTCAAAGAGTTTTTTTTTAAAAATTATGAATGAATATGAAATCTTGTTGATTGCACTTTTGGCCTCTGCATTCTTGAAAGAGACTTTTGACTTTTCATACCTGTAGTCCTTTATGTTCATAGTTTTAGTTCTGCTCACTGCTTCAATCTTCCAACTCACTAGTATTTGTATTTTGATTTCTCTTTTTATATTTTGCTTATTCAATTTTATACGTTCATAATACAGGAGACTGCCTCAAATCAAAAGCTTATAGAGCTATTTTCACTAGTAGTCTGATTGGTAAGTATAGTGGGTTGAATGTTGGTCCCCCCAAAAGATATGTCCACATCCCAACCCCTGGGACCCATGAATGTGACCATATTTGGAAAAAAGGTTTTTGCAGATGTAATTAAGTTAAGGCTCTTGAGTTGAGGTCATCTTAGATTATCTGGATGGACTCTAAATAAAATGACAAGGGTCCTTATAAGAAATTCACAGAGATACAGAGGGAGAAGGAGGAAAAGGCCATGTGAAAATACAGGCAGAGATTGGAGTTATACAGCCACAAGCCACAGAATTCCTGGGGACACCAGAAGCTGGAATTTTCCTTGGTGCTTTCAGAGGAGAACAGCTTTGCTAACACCTTCATTTTGGACTACTGGCATCCAAAACAATGGGAGAATAAATTTCTGTAGTTTTAAGCCATCAGATTCGTGGTAATTTGTTATGGCTATGAAATTAAGACAGTAGGTATTCTTTATTTATTCCGGTTGTTAACTCTTTTTCTATTTTATATGCTGTAAAACTCTTCTACACTCACATGTCTGTCAGTTTGTTGAACTCTAGGGGCTTGCATGTTGCTGTGATGCTAGAAGCTATGCCACCAATATTCAAATACTAACAGGGTCACCCACAGTGGACAGGTTTCAGCTGAACTTCCAGACTAAGACAGACTAGGAAGAAGGCCCCAGTGGTCTACTTCTGAAAAGAATTAGCCAGTGAAAAACCTTATGAATAGCAGCAGAACACTTCTGATATAGTGCCAGAAGATGAGCCCCTCAGGTTGGCAGGCACTCAAAAGACGACTAGGGAAGAGCTGCCTCTTCAAGTAGAGTTGACCTTAATGATGTGGATGGATTTAAGCTTTTGGGACCGTCATCTGCTGATGTGGCACAACTCAAAACGAGAAGAAACAGCTGCAAACATCCATTAATAATTGGAACATGGAATGTACGAAGTATGAATCTAGGAAAACTGTCAAAAATGAAATGCAACTCATAAACATCGATATCCTAGGCATTAGTGAGCTGAAATGGACTGGTATTGGCCATTGTGAGTCGTACAATCTTATGACAACTTGAATAGGAATGGCGTTGCATTCATCTTCGAAAAGAACATTTCAAGATCAACCCTGAAGTACAATGCTGTCAGTGATAGGATAATATCCACATGCCTGCAAGGAAGACCAGTTAATACAACTATTATTCAAATTTACACACCAACCACTAACGCCAAAGATGAACAAACTGAAGATTTTTACCAACTTCTGCAGTCTGAGATTGATCAAACATGCAGTCAGGATGCATTGATAATTACTGGTGATTGGAATGCAAAAGCTGGAAATGAAGACGGATCAGTAGTTGGAAAATATGGCCTTGGTGATAGAAATGATGGCAGAGATCACATGATAGAATTCTGCAAGACCAATGACTTCTTCATTACAAATACCTTTTTTTCACCAACATAAACAGCAACTATACATGTGGATCTTACCAGATGGAATACCCAGGAATCAAATTGACTACATCTGTGGAAAGAGACTATGGAAAAGCTCAGCTATCATCAGTGAGACCAAGGCCAGGAGCCAACTGCGGAACAGACCATCAATTGCTCATATGTAAGTTCAAGATGAAATTGAAGAAAGTTAGAACAAGTCCACAAGAACCAAAGTATGGCCTTGACTATATCCCATATGAATTTAAAGACCATCTCAGGAACAGATTTGACACGTTGAACACTAATGACCGAAGACCAGATGAGTTGTGGAATGACATCAAGGACATCATACATGAAGAAAGCAAAAAGTATTAAAAAGACACAAAAGGAAAAGACCAAAATGAATGCCAGAAAAGACTCTGAAATGTGCTCTTGAACATCAAGTAGCTAAAGCGAAAGGAAGAAATGATGAAGTAAAAGAGCTGAATAGAAGATTTCAAAGGGTAGCTTGAGAAGACAAAGTATTATAATGACACATGCAAAGACCTGGAGATAGAAAACCAAAAGGGAAGAACATACTCGCCATTTCTCAAGCTGAAAGAACTGAAGAAAAAATTCAAGCCTCATCTTGCAATATTGAAACATTCTATGGGGAAAATGTTAAACGATGCAGGAAGCATCAAAAGAAGATGAAAGGAATACACAGTCATTATACCAAAAAGAATTAGTCCATGTTCAACAATTTCAGGAGGTAGCATATGATCAAGAACCGGTGGTACTGAAGGAAGAAGTCCAAGCTTCACTGAAGGCACTGGTGAAAACAAGACTCCAGGAATTGAAGGAATACCAGTTGAGATGTTTCATCCAACAGATGCAGTGCTGGAAGTGCTCAGTCATCTAAGCCAAGAAATTTGGAAGACAGCAACCTGGCCTATTGACTAGAGGAGATCCATATGTATGCCTATTCCCAAGAAAGGTGATCCAACCAAATTTGGAAATTATCGAACAATATTATTAATATCACATGCAAGTAAAAGTTCACTGAAGATCATTCAAAAGCGGCTGAAGCAGTATATCAGCAGGGAACTGCCAGAAATTCAAGAGAATTCAGAAGAGGACACTGAATGAGGGATATCATTGCTGATGTCAGATGGATCCTGACTGAAAGCAGAGAATGCCAGAAAGATGTTTCCCTGTGTTTTATTGACTATGCAAAGGCATTCGACTGTGTGGATCATAACAAATTATGGATAACATTGCAAAGAATGGGAATTCCAGAACACTTAATTGTGCTCATGAGGAACCTGTACATGGATCAAGAGGCAGTTGTTCTAACAGAATAAGGGGATACTGCGTGGTTTAAAGTCAGAAAAGGTGTGTGTCGGGGTTGTATCCTTTCACCATACTTAATCAATCTGCATGCTGAGCAAATAATCTGAGAAGCTGGACTATATGAAGAGGAACCTGGCATCAGAATTAGAGGAAGACTCATTAACAACCTTCAATATGCAGATGGCATAACCTTGCTTGCTGAAAGTGAAGAAGACTTGAAGAACTTATTGATGAAGATCAAAGACCACAGCCTTCAGTATGGATTATGCCTCAACATAAAACAAAAATCCTCACAACTGGACCAATAAGCAACATCATGATAAATGGAGAAAAGATTGAAGTTGCCAAGATTTCATTTTACTTTGATCCACAATCAACACCCATGGAAGCAGCAGTCAAGAAATCAAAAGATTCATTGCACTGGGCAAATCTGCTGCAAAAGACCTCTTTAAAGTGTTAAAAAGCAAAGATGTCACCCTGAAGACTAAGGTGCCCCTGACCCAAGCAATGATGTTTTCAATTCTCTCATATGCGTGTGAAAGCTGGACAATGAATAGGTAAGACCAAAGAAGAATTGACGCCTTTGAATTATGGTGTTGGCAAAGAATATTGAATATACTATGGACTGCCAAAAGAACGAGCAAACCTGTCCTGGAAGAAGACAACCAGAATGCTCCTTAGAAGCAAAGATGGCGAGAGATTACGTCTTACAGTTTGGGTACGTCATTAGGAGAGATCAGTCCCTGCAGAAGGACATCATGCTTGGTAAAGTAGAGGGTCAGTGAAAAAGAGAAAGACCCTCAACGAGATGGAATGACACAGTGGCTGCAACAACGGACTCAAGCATAACAAGGATTGTGAAGATGACGCAGTACTGGGCAGTGTTTCATTCTGTCGTACACTGTGTTGCTATGAGTTGGATCTGACTCGATTGCTCCGAACAACAACAAAACTGTTCTGTGAGTCTGACTCTTGTCTTTAAAATTTGAATATGGGTGATCATCATCTCCTTTCACAGAATAAGATTTCCATTGTCTTCTAAAATGTCTGAGTTTTTTCCTAGAATGAATTGAATTTTTTTTTTCCTGAAATTAAGTTGCATGGTAAAGGTATAGTCATAATGATCTCAAGAAAAAGTAATTTTAGTGCTAGAGACACTCACAGCAGGGTAATTAACGTTATCTCTTGGCAAAAACAAAAATCAGCTTCATACTTAATATAACATAATTGGTAGTACTGTGAGGAAGGAATACACTTTCGCATGAAACATGATGAGAACACTGTTATTATTCTACAAGTGTTATGGATTGAATTGCGTCCCCCCAAAATATCTGTCAACTTGGCTAGTCCATGATTCCCAGGATTGTGTGACTGTCCACCATTTTGTCATCTGATGTGATTTTCCTACGTGTTGTAGATCCTAACCTCTATGATGTTAATGAGATGGGATTTGTGGCAGTTATGTTAATGAGGCAGGACTCAATCTACAAGATTAGACTGTGTCTTAAACCAATCTCTTTTGAGATACAAAAGAGAGAAGTGAGCAGAGAGACACGGCGACCTCACACCACCAAGAAAGAAGCACGAGGAGCATAGTGTATCCTTTGGTCTTTGGGTTCCTGCACTGAGAATCTCCTCTACCAGGGAAAGATTGATGAAAGGACCTTCCCCCAGAGCCAACAGAGAGAGAAAGCATTCCCCTGGAGCTGGAGCCCTGAATTTGGACTTCTAGCCTCCTAGACAGTGAGAGAATAAATTGCTCTTTGTTAAAGCCATCCACTAGTGGTATTTCTGTTACAGCAGTACTAGATAACAAAGACAACAAGAATCAGGCAAAATAAATCTATAAGAGCTATGGAAGGATGACTGAAATCTATACACTCAGTGCACAGGTAAAAAATTCTGTGTTTGTGTATGTGTATGTGTGTGTTTGTTTTAAAGAGCCTTTGTTTACAGTATTTAAGATGTAAACTTTTCTAATTTATTTCCTGTATATTATTTTTCTTAGTCCGATATATAACTATTTATAAATGCTCCCCCTTAGAATTATTTTACCTGTAAAATCTCAAACAAATAATATGGCTCCACTAATAATAGATGACTACTCAGTAACTCAGAAATTAGTGTATTATCTAAATAACAGAAGAAGTAATTTCAAGATTTCTAAGATGACTGTTGTCTTTACTCTCTGAAAGCATGAATCTTTTTTCCTTTATATGTCACCAGCATGGGACCTTCACATGCATTCTCATCATTAGGTAATTTTCTCATTGACTAACAAGCATATTGATATTTTGGGTGAGGGTTTTGGAGGGGAGAAGCAGGAGTCTCTTAGTGTATCATACAGTGGAGCTCAGAGACAGGTATTTTTCCCTCAAGTACTTCAGCTGTGACCTCAACTACTGGAGTTCAACTTCAACATAATTGCAGCACAGCAAGGAGTCCCTTCTGGAAACCAGCCACTTGATCAGGGATTCATTTATCAGGGGGATTATGACTGCAAACATTTTTTTAGACTGTTGTGGCCATTTAAAGGGAGAAAAAAAAGAGGAGTCTGGGGAACTAATTAGGACGGAGTGGCTCTCCTCAGAGTCTTGACCTTAATTCCACTGAGAAAGTATGGGATTTACTTTACCTAAGTAAGGAAAGAACATAAATAGTTGGCAAAAATGCTCTGTGGTATGGGTTCCAGCAAATAATGAATTGGCCTGATATGGAGGGGGAAAAAAAACCCCACAAGAAACATTCTAAATGCTTTAAAAATAGCAATTAAATGTGTCATTATGACACGTTTGTATTCTGCACTTTTCTGGTAAGAAAATAAATAGAGTCTCTGATTAGCACACACAGAAAATAACATGAAAAACATTTTTTAACAGAAGATTGTTTTCCTAATCATATGCAAATAGAAGAGAAATAAGTCTGCTTCATTCATCATATTAAATATAATTTAGCAGGTTATTGATATAATAAAAGATTTTAATTACTGTAAAGGGAATTTTACAGTCACTTTCAATTCTTTTAAAAGTTCGATAATATATAAAAAACTCAACCAAACTTGTTGCTGTCGAGTCGATTCCAACCCACAGCAAACCTATAAGACAGAATAGAACTGCCCCATAGGGTTTCCAAAGAGCGGCTGGTGGATTCAAACTACCGATCTTTTTGGTTAGCAGCCAAGCTCTTAACCACTGCACCACGTAAAAGTATATATAAGTTATGTTGGAAAATAATAAAGTGAATACCTGGGTACCCACCACCCAATTTAAGAAATAAAATTTTACCAATACCATTAAGATTTTCACATTCCTGTTTCTGATCACAGCCTTGGATACCCTATGGGGTTGCTATGAGTCAGAATCAACTCAACAGCAGTGGGTTTGAGTTTGGTTTCTGATCACATCCCTCTCCCTTACATTCTGAATTTTCTTCTTTTTCCTTCACTTTTCTTTATAGTTCTTCACATATTTATGCATCCCTAAGTAATACGCTATGTTTTGCTTGTTTTTAATTTTTATAAAAATGTAGACTAGTCACACAGTATGTAGACTTCTATGATTTCCTTTTTTCACTTAACATTGTTTCAAAATTCATGCATGTGATGCATTTAACCTTAGTTCTTGAATTTTTATGAGTGTTTAGTATTCCATTGTATGCTGTTTTTGTTGTTAGGTGCTGTTGAGTCAGTTCTGACTCACAGCCACTCTATGTACAACAGAATGAAACACTGCCCAGCCCTGCGCCGTTCTCACAATCATTGCTATGTTTGAGCCCATTGTTGCAGCCACTGTGTCAATCCATCTCGTCAAGGGTCTTCCTCTTTTTTGCTGACCCTTTACTTTCCCAAGCATGATTTCCTTCTTCAGGGACTGGTTCTTCCTGATAACATGTTCAAAGTACATGAGATGAAGTCTCGCCATCCTTGCTTCTTAGGAGCATTCTGGCTATACTTCTTCCAAGACAGTAATTCCATTGTAGAGTATACCACAGTTTAAAAAAACTCATTTTCCTGTAGATAGACACTTGAGATATTTTCTTTTCTTCTTTCTCTCTGGTCCCTAGGTGGTGCAAACAGTTAAGTACTTGGTCGCTAATCGATTAGAGTCCACCCAGAAATGCTTCAAAGAAAGGCCTCATGATCTACTTCTGAAAAATCAGTCATTGAAAACCAGATGGTTGACTCTGACATACATGGGCTCTCTCCATGAGCTGAAACTGACTGATGGCAATTTTTTTGGGGGGCGGGGGGCTGTAAACAATACTCTTGTGACCATTCTTTTGTATGTCTCCTGGTACATGTGTAACATTTTCTTTAGGGTGTATACCTAGGAGTAGATTTGCTGGTCTTAGGGCATGTGAAAGTTCAAGTTTCCAAGATAATGTTAGATTGTTTTCTAAAGTGGCTATACCAATTTCCACCCTCATTAGTAGTGTCTGAAAATTCCCATCACTCCACACTCATGCAAACCCATGGCATTGTAAACACTAAAACTTTTGTTAAATCAGTAGGTGTAAAATGGGATATAATTGTGGTCTTAGTTTGCATTTCCCTGTTTGATAATGAGATTGAGTATCTTTTCTCATGATAATTTGCTGTTTCTACCGCTACCTCTGCAGGGGCCTATTCATGCCTTTTGTCCATTTTTCCATTGTGTTGTTTGCCTTTTTCTTACTGACATAAAGACTTTTTTTATGTATTCAAAATAGCAATATTTTGTCAGTTATGCTGCATACGTCTTTTCTCCAATTTAGGTTTATATTTTTGCTTTCTTTATTACATATTTTTAAGAACAAAAGATCTTAATTTTAATGAACCTGAATTCATCAATCTTGTATTTTATGGTTTGTAATTTTTCTGTCTTGTTTAAGAAATCTTTCTTTATCATGAGGCTGTAAAAATATTTTATGTTGTTCTGAAAGTTTAAAATTTTGTCTTTCATGTTTAAGTCTTTAACTCTTCTGGAGTTTTTCTGACTGGTAAGAAATAGGGATTCAATTTTCATATCTTTAAAATTCAAAGCAACAATTGCTCCTCTGTACTTTTGGACATAGAAAAGGAACACATTTCTCTGCATTCTTTTTTTGGTTTGTTTGTTATATTGTGGTAAAAAACATGTATAACAAAACATTTTTCCATTTCAACATTTTTTGCATATACAATTCAGTCACATTAATTATGTTTTTCATGCTGTATAACCATCACCATTATCCATTTCCAAATTTTTCCATCAGCCTTAACAGAAAATCAGTGCCCCTTAAGGAATAACTCCCATTTTCCCGCTCCCTCTCATGCCTGGTAACCACTGATAAACTCTGGTCTCTATACATTTGCCAAGTCTAGATATTTCATATAAGTGGGACATAAAAATTTGTCCTTTTATGACCAACCTACTTTACTCAGCGTAATATTTTCAAACAAATCGCATGTATTTTTTTAAAGTCACATGAAATAATTCTTTCCTCAACAACAACGTGACTAAGACACATATCCAGAAATTTGAAATATATTTGTTTTATTTTGCTTCATTTTGTTTCCAATTTTCAGAGATTGTATTATTTGTTATTGTTGCTTTTATTGTTGTTTTCTTCATTTTAGTATTTAAGATTGGGTAAAAACATGACATGGTTCCAAGGCCAAACTATTAAACAACCTTTAGAGAAGTCTAGCATCGATTTTTATCCCTGCCACCCTATTACCTCCCTACCCACCTCCCACCAGACAACCATTTTCAGTGATTTTTTTTATTCTTCCATTGTTTTATTCATATATGCAAATATAAGTATATATTCATATCCCCACCCTCTTTTTAGAGAAAAGGTAACATATAGACAGTGCCATTATTTTTTTTTCACTTAATAATATCCATAGCAGTACATAGGTATCATCTTAATCCTTTTGACCACAGCATGGTCCTCCACTGTATGGATGTGCCATAGTACTTTTCAACTAGTCTCTTATTGATGGATGTATGGGTTGTTTTCTAGTTTGCTATTATAAATATTGCTCCTGTGAATTGCCTTGTACAGATGTTATTTCATATTTTTCCCAGTGAACTTTTGGGAAAGACCCCTTGAGATGGGATTGCTGGGTCAAAGCATAAATGTTTATGTTATTTTGCTAGATATCGGTAAGTTTCCTCCACCAGGGCTGTAGTCCCATAAGCAAAGCATGGGAATGCCTATTTCTCCACAGCCTTGCCAGGAGAATATAGTTGTTAATCTCTTGAATTTTTGCCACCCTGATAGGTGACAATTTTTGTCACCTTTCAGTGTGGTTTTACTTATCATCTTTTATTATTAGCAAGGTTGAGCATTTTTTTTTATATCTTTAAGTGCCATTTGCATTTCTTTTCCTATGAACGGTATGTACATCTCTTGACCAGTTTTGTAAGCTTGTTTGTTTTTCTTCTCAATTAGTAGAAGTTCTTTATATATTAGGTGTGTTAACCCATTTGCTGTAATAGAAGCTGCAAATGTTTTCCCAGATGTCACATGTATTTGTACTTTGTTTTTAGTGGATTTTTTTTTTTTTTTTTTTGCCAGTC
>NW_004444154.1:2293829-2305114 GCF_000243295.1 Trichechus manatus latirostris
TTTTTTTTTTTTTTTAATGTAGCCAAAATTATCAACTTTCCCCTTAATTTGGGAAAGTTTCACTCATGTTATAAGGAAATTCACTGATGTTTTCTTCCAGTATTTGTACAGTTTCATGTTGTACATTCAGATCTCTTGTCCATTTGGAATTTATACTGGTATGCAGCGTGCAGAATGAATCCATTTTTAATCTATCACATATTTAAAAGCCCATATTTTCCCCATCAATCTGAGATGCTGCCTTTATCACTGTCTAAATTTCTCGTTTATTTCTGGATTTTTCTCTTTAGTTCAATTAGTCTATCAGTTTATTCACTTGCCAATATTGTTTCCTTCTAATTGTAGAGATTTTGCAATATGTTTTAACATCTGGTTTAAGATATAGCCCCCTTCATTGTTTTTTTTTATTTTAGAGTTTTCCAGGATATTTTTGTTCAATTGCTTTTCCAAATTATATATTTGTTTAGCTTCAAGAAAAAAACTGATAATACTGTATTATCAGAATAGATATCTTTATAACATTGAGTCTTCTTATCCAAACTCATGGTCTCTCTCACTATTTGTTCATGTCTACTTCTGTGATATTTAAGAGTTTTTTTAATAATTTTTTTTTATACATGTTTTGGGCATTTCTTACTAGATTTATAGCTAGGTACTTTTTTTGTTGTTGCTATTGCAATTGTAAAAGGCTTCTTTATATCTTCTAAACAGTTATTGTTTTTATATATGAAGACTATTGCTTTCCATATATTGATTTTATAACCTACTACTTTACTAAACTCCTTAAGTGTTTTGCTCATTTTTTCAAAGATTTATTTTTTCGTTTTCCAGATACATAGTAATATAATCTCTAAAGAGAGATGATATTACCTCTTCCATTCTAATTCATATGCCTCTGTCTAGTGGCCCTGGATGATAATTTCAAAATGGTTTTAAACAGTGATGTGCTATTAGCCATCCTGTCCTGTTCCTGACTTTGGCAGATGTCTCCACATTAAGGAAGATGCTGGCTTTGAGGAGAAGATACATATAATTTTTGGATGCATTTTTAATTTCCAGTAAATCTCATGCTCTCTCCCCATTGAGGCTGAGACGATATTTCAGGAATAGAGCAGAAATCACCTAGAATGGGTGCTTTTGTAATTTTAGTATGCATACAAATTGCCAGGGTCTCCTGCTTAAGTGCAGATTGTTATTCAGCAGGTATAGCGTGGGAGCTGAGATTCTGTATTTTGAACAAGCTCCCAGGATAGGCTGCGATGCTACTGCTCAAGGTGGACCTAAAACAAAGAAATCATTTTCTAACTTTGATTTTCAACATATATTTTAAAATAATTCCTAAGTAAATAGTCATGAAAACTTTGGTTTTCAATTGTATGAGCCAAACACTTGAGAGAATGTTTTTTGTTGGTTTGGTTGGTTTTGTTTTTGTTTTTGTTTTTTTTGAGGACACCTCCCAATACTTTTAATTCTTTGTGGACCAAGCTTGGAGGACAAGAGCAGAGATTTTCTTATAAGCCACAGAGTAGGAAGATTCAGGATATGACAAAAAGTGGCTTCTTATCACATAGGAAGAGGAAGAAAGTCCTTTCTGCAGCTGTGGCGGGGGAGACTGATAAGATCTGAAATGGCCATTTTCAACCTAGCAGCAGCCATCTTCTAACCATTTCTAAGAGAGGAATGTCCAGTAATGATCTTCCCTGCATTCTTGAAGTAAGGCATGGCCATGTGTACTCGGTCCAAAGAATGATAAGCGGACGTGATGTGTCACTTTCATGTAGAAGCATTGAAGCAGCTCTACATGCTCCTTTCCCTTTATCTAAGAGTCAGTGATATATCTGTTACAGTGTTCATTAGCTTTGAATGAAAACAGTATAGACCATGACCACTGAATGACCCATGACACACATGTAGCATGAGTCAGATATTAATGTTTGTTTTTTAAGCAATTCAAATTTTGGGAATGTTTGTTATTTCAGCATAATCTAGCCTACTCTAACTGGTTTAGGCCCTGTCCTTGAGCATAGAGAATGTGACCCAGCTGGAGCTGGGCTCACAAGGATTCACAAGGACACAACTGGTCCCTGAGGTATAAAGACAATAGCTAAGCTAATCTTGGAAAATATCTTTTAGGGAAACTTTCACATAAAGCCTATCAAACACAACACAAAAGACTTTCCACTCTTATCTTTTTTTATTAGCATTTAGTGAATAGAAATTTGTTGGACAAATGGAGACCCTCCTGACTGTCATTACTGAAACCTGTACCAATGATTGTTAACAAAGACAATTCAAAATGTAGTGTCTTAGTCATCTAGTGCTGCTCTAACAGAAGTACCACAAGTGGATGGCTTCAACAAAGAGAAGTCCATTCTCTCACAGTCCAATAGGCTACAAGTCCAAATTCAGGGCGTCAGTTCCAGGGAACGTTTTCTCTGTCGGCTTTGGAGGAAGGTCCATGTCATCAATCTTTCTTTGGTCTGGGAGCATATCCGTGCAGAAACCTCAGTTCCAAAGGACGTGCTCTGCTCCCGGCACTGCTTTCTTGGTGGTATGAGGTTCCCATGTGTCTCTGCTCGCTTCTCTCTTTTATACCTCAAAAGAGATTGGATTAAGACACTACCTAATCTTATAAACCTCATCAGTATAACCTTATCACAGTGATAGAATTTACAACACATAAGGAGATCACATATAACCTCATCATAGTGAGAGAGTTTACAACACGTAAGGAAATCACATCAGATTACACAATCATACAATACTGGGAATCATGACCCAGCCAAGTTGACAGATATTTTTTGGGGACACAATTCAATCCATGACATGTAGGATCACAGTTTCTAGCCAATCTGTAAAAGATGAACCTTTCAATGGTTTTGCCCATCTGTAATGTTAATATATACTGATGACTCTGTAATGGTCCTTGGACTCGGGCAGACATGACTGTGGCAGCATGCTTGTCCATTTTCCCATTCTTGCCTATTCTGTAATATTCTTTGGACTTGGACAGACATGGCTCTAGCAGCATGCTTGTCCGTTTTCCCACTTTTGTCTGTTCTGTGATATTTCCTTGGACTCAGGCAGACATGGCTCTGGCAGCATGGTTGTCCGTTTCCCAGTTTTGCTTTTTTGAAAATATGCTGAATAAAACTTTCTTTTTGCTTTACTAGACTTTGTCATGCTCTTCCCCTACAACAGTTAATGGCGGGATTTCTGAAGCTATGAATCCAGTTGACCTCGAGGAGACCTGGACTGCGGAGCAGAAGCTAGCAAAGAGAGGTCTTATCTTCTGGACCCACGTATTCCCACTCCATGTCTCTTCGACACCAATGGGGTGAGTGCTCTCAGAAAACGAGCTTTGCTTATTATTTTTAGTTCTCTTTCTCATGTTTTCTTACATTTTGTTCAGCATATTTGTTTGAAAAACCAGCTGTTTGATTAAGGAGACTCTTTCTTAGATTTCTGCTTGATCGTTTGGTTAAGAGTGACATTTAGTAACTCTACGTGAACTGCAGTTTAGGTCCGGATTCAGACGTTTGAAACATTAAAAAGGTAATTCTATTTTCAAAGAGTTTTGAGTCACTATAAGCCGCAAAATTTGCGCCTTATTGTGGCTCAGAGAAAACCTGGAAAATAGTGCTATGCTTTGCCAAATTTGCAGGGAGAGGTGGCAGCTCCTGCCTGTTTTGCCAGATTCTCAGGGGGAGGTGGCAGTTCCTGACCTGTGTTATGAAATTTAAGGGATAAGTGGTAGTTTCGTACCTTTTTTATGATACAGTTTCTCAATAAAGAATCAAAATGTTAAAATTAAAATCATCAGTAGCTTTAAAGTACTTTCCAATTGAAGGAACTAGTCTATTGAAAGGTCTAAAATAAGAGATTAGGTCTCTAGCCAGCAGAATGAATTAACTTTAAAAAGAAGGAAACCAAAAATTTGAAGTTCATTACTTAACATCTTTGATAAATGAGCCTGAATTTTACCTCTATTACTGAGACACTGGTTTGCGGTTCATATTTAAAAACACTATAAACTAAGTATACTAGAAGTAATTTGGAATTTCAGTGACCACTTTGAGAAAATGAGCTTTCATTTGTGTTGTCCGTTCTTTCCTTCATGGAACTTTGCTTGATGCTCACATTTTGTCAAAAGGTCTAATATTCCTCCATCTGAGGCTCTGACAATAAGTTTTACCTAGTACCTGTTTTTTCCATCGAATTGAATCGATCTTACCAAAAATTGCTGTATACACTTTAAGAAACTAGGATCCCCATATCCTTGTTTTGTGTGGTATTATCTGGTGAGTTTATGTGGTCTTTCTGTCTCCTTTTGTCCTGAAAGAGCTTGCTTCTGGTCTAGAGTGTTGTGTCTAAGTTTCTGTCTTGTATCAGATTGGAGGCTATGGCTGAGAATTGGTGTTTTTTGTAAGGCTAGTCATAGAACCTGAGTTCTTTCTTCATCCAGAAAAAACTGCAACTTGTGTCTGTCTTATGATTTAGACTTTTAATAGCTACTTGGAGAAACTTTGATTTAAATTGGTTTATTTGAAAAGTACACTAAGTTCTTTATGTTTTATACTATGTCAGTCTTAAAAGTGAAACCTTTCTAAGTAACTTAAACTAGATATTATATGAAATGTGTTTTATTTAAGGAAAAAGGATAGTTCTGTCTTAAAGTAAAAGTAGCAGTTCCAGAACAGTAAAAAAGAAGTTAGTTATCTTTTGTCCTTCAAAATTCCTAGGTCAATTTAAACATATGTAAATGAATTGGGATGACACCCCCAGCCCTAGTCTCCCTAGCCAAGAATTGATGGATTCATCTACAAAATTGCTAAAGAGCTTTGGTATTTACTGGGTAGATACCAAAATGCCTCCATCAATTTAAACATATGTGAATGTCTTCCATAAGTCAAGAGAGTGAGGGTGGGGCAAGATCAGGCCTCCTCAGCCCCCAGCCCCCAGCCCCCAGTCTCCAAGGTCATATAGCTCTAGGGGAGCTTTTGAAAGACCCTTTCCAGCTAGGTGGAGACTCTCTTAAGACAAAAGAGAAGAAAAATTGCTGCTTTGCTATAGAAATTGAGTGGATCTCGATTGCAGAACTGTAAACAAGTTCTCTTTATTATAGGGGAACCCTAAGAAGTCAAACAATAGAAATCACGAAGAGACACATCTGAAGTGGCCTGGAAAAATGTTTCCAGCAGTAGCCAAACACTTAAGGTTATAGCCACATCAATGAACTGGTCAACTGAGCAGATACTTTGTGTTTTCCAAAGCCAGTTGATAAAGTCTTTAATGGCTAAAATTAGTTTGGGAAAAATACGAGAAGTAGTAAAAGCTGAATGAAAACATGGAATGTTTAAACTGACTTTCTTTCAACAAGTTATATTTTATGGTATACAGGCTTAAAATAATTCCAGAGACATTTTAGGTAACTTACAGATATTAAATTAATAGATATTTGTTATAATTTAAGTTCATATACTTTGTCTTTTTATGCCACAAGAGGAAGAATGTATGTATATTTTTAAGTCGGCTAATGAGTGTATTCATTTTTGTTATTTAAAGGGATGCACTATAAGAGATATGCAACAAAGACAATGTTTAAGAGGTTTACTGGAAAAGTAATTTATTTGATATGGTCAGGTTTTATCTGACTAAAGTTTAATGGTTTAATTTATGAGATTTTTAGGCGTTTTAATATTAAATAGCCTATAAAACAAAGAATTAGGTTTCTTGCTGTTAAAACAACAAAATTTTATTTGATTTCTGAGTTAAAGGGTTAATTTACTCTTTATGTAATCTGCCTCGAAGACAGAGGTTCGGCATCTTATTAGAATAAGATTCCTGAGTCTGAATAGTAAGCCGCATGGCTTTTAGAAAAGAAAGCTAAGGTTTTAAGATCTTTGGTTAAATAACTTAAGTATTGTTTCACAGTGACCTGTAACATTATTATTTCTTTATTGTTAACTTGGTCACAACTTTATCTTTGTGAATCTAGCATCTTCAAAGCCAATGGTTTGATTGGGGAATTCATATCATTTAGCTATGAAGTTTTTTTTATTACTATTCAGGTATTTAGAGATTTGATAATCTTGGTATATTCTTGGGATATCCTGACTATATGGTATTTTATCTAAAGAGTATTATGTATTATATCTGAAGCTCTTTGAATACAGTTAATGGTTATATTTAGAAACATTTTTATCTAAAGTTTTTTTAAACTGATTTTATTTGGCCTTTATGTTGTGCTTGTAATTAATTTCTGTCAGGTCTTTCACTATTAAGAATATTGTTTATAAATTAATCATGGCCATATTAAGTTTTGTCATCTGCAGATAAATTTTTACTTTGCTGATTTGCTGAAAAAGTTTGACCAAAATATCTCAAAAAAAAAGAGGGACTATGTTGGACTTGTTAAAAGAACTGTGATTAGACTCAATCAAGATTTCCAGAACTCTTATGCAGAAGCTGATGCATTCACAGACTGCAGCTGATCCAGGATCACATGGAATAGAAATTAACTACATAAGACTGACTAAATGAAAGGAAACTATGGGTTTTATGTGGGAATATTGCTGATGTTCTGAGGTCCTATTTTCTAGATATAAGAAACTATTTTCCTTTCTCCTAAATTAGCTAACTAATGGGTTTAGAGATTGTAACTCTTGACCTAGAAGTTCCTGTTGGTAAACTTAGCAAAGGTGTAACAAACATAACCAGGGAAGTGTCTGAAATTTGAGGTATGATTTTACAAAATAGAACAGCATTAGATTTCCTATTAGTTCTCCCGAGAAACAGTTTTGTGCCTTAATAGGTAAATGTTGCTGTATTTATATTAATACTCAATCTGAGGTTTTGCAGAATATAGTCACTGTTGAGGCACATGAAAAACAGTTACTAATGCTCCTTATGTATAGACAAACACCTCATGAGATTTGTTTCCTTGGTTCAAAGACCTTAGGGTCATGGTTTCATTGGTTATTTCAGACAACTGTCCTAATATAATTGTTAGTGTTTCTGTTTTACTTCCTAGTTTGCTGTATGATGTCTGGGATCTTAAAAACCAGATGATGCTCAATTACCATTTGTTGAGCATTTTTGTAAGATTCTATAGCAAGATCATAATCCAAAGGAAAGAATGATGAGAGAGTTGTAAGTAATTCTCCTGGAATCCAGATTTCTGGTTTTCATGGAGGTTGAGGCCAGCCACACAGGACATTGCCTCGGGGTGTCCTTTTAAACTGCCAGCTTTGAGAAAAAACTGGTTCCTGAAGCCACTTTGAGTCGAACAATGGCCCAGATAAACCACTAAGACCATTTTGTTCTGGGCATTGTGCTTTTTTTTAAAAAGAATTCAGTCAGTTTTAGGAAACTAACTTCAGAGATCAGACTGACAGTTATGTTTAAGGTAAATCAGTAATTCCTTTAATCAGTCTTTAAGACAATGTCATATGAAATACCTGTCTAATGTTTGTAATCAAACTGTCACCCTCTTAGGATGCAGAAAATTATGTATCTTAAAGAAACTAGGTTCTCAAAGGATTTAAACCTCATAGCTTAGACTCCATTTTGTCTTAGACTCCACTTCTGCTTCTGAGAAAGTGACCCATGACTGTTAATAGGTAAACCAAGGAGGGGCAGCTTCCCCTTGGGAAGAACACTTAGTATGTTTTAAACAGACTAACTGAAGACCTCCAACAGGAGAGGTCCATCCTGTATTATCTTGCTAATCATTAGTTCTCTAATGAAAATCTGTTTTTCACATGTAAATTTTTCTATACCTTCTGTTTTCTCTAGACAAACTTTGAGTGCCCTTTATGGATATGTCTTTCTATGGGGTAGATCCAACTATACTAATTTAGATGATCGCTTTCCAACTGATTGTGAATTTACGTGGGCAATCTCTTGTTTAGATTTCTGACGAATGCATGGGTAACGTGCATTAGAAACTTTAGGATTACCTTTAGATATTCACAGTAATAATGCTAGTAAATATTGGAAAAGTAATGTTAATTTGTTACACATTGTAAAATGAAAGTCAGAAGAAATCCCATTGGTCCAACACTCAGGATATGGTTGGTGGCTTTAATTCCTACTTATGGTATATTTGAAGTGGAGAAATCTTTAAGAAATTTGTCAATTGCTATGGGACAAATAGCAGACAAAGTTGCTAAGGTGATGGAAGCACAACAGTGAGCTCTGATCTCATAAGCCAAGCTGACATGAGATAACAAAATAACCTTAGATTTTTTTTTGTTAGTCCAAGAAAGTGTAGTCTGTGCTGTAGACAAGATATACATAGAATCAGACAGTAAGCTACTTGGTTACACACTGTAACACTCTTACAAACACCAGATTTGTTTGGTTGGTTACCATCAGGAATAAGTACATGGGCTAAATCAGTATTGCAAGGAATAGTAATATTCTTAGTCTACATCCTGATAGTATTAGGCATAATAAAATTTATCCTCTATTGTTTTACACACCTTAAAGGCAAAGAAGGCCTCGGACTAAAATGTTGATGTACATTGAGTTGCTCACTCCGGTAATGTGATTGATGAGAACATTGCTCTTACTTAAGACCTGCTGAAGAACCAGATGGTATCCGGTGGAAAACCAGCACTGTGAGTTTAAAGAGCCTGCAATGGCCACCCTCTAGGAGATCGACTAAGTCCAGGTATTGATCATCAATGTGTTACCTCCAATCTCCGATCAAAAGGAGAGAATGATTTAGGCCCTGTCCTTGAGCATAGAGAAAGTGACCCAGCTGGAGCTGGGCTCGCAAGGACACATCAGCTGGGCCCTGATGTATAAAGACAATAACTAAGATAATCTTCGAAAATATCGTTTAGGGAAACTTTCACATAAAGCTGATCAAACACAACACGAAAGACTTTCCACTCTTATCTTTTTCTATTAGCATTTAGTGAATTGAAATTTGTTGGACCAATGAAGACCCTCCTGACTGTCTTTACTGAAACCTGTACCAATGATTGTTAAGAAAGACAATTCAAAATGTAGGATCACAGTTTCTAGCCAATCCGTAAAAGGTGAAGCTTTCAATAGTTTTGCCCATTTGTAATACTAATATATACTGATGACTCTGTAATGGTCCTTGGACTCGGGAAGACATGGCTGTGGCAGCATGCTTGTCTGTTTTCCCATTCTTGCCTATTATGTAATATTCTTTGGACTTAGACAGACATGGCTGTAGCAGCATGCTTGTCCGTTTTCCCACTTTTGTCTGTTCTGTGATATTTCCTTGGACTCGGGCAGACATGGCTCTGGCAGCATGGCTGTCCATTTCCCTCTTTTGCCTTTCTGAATATATGTCTCATAAAACTTTCTTTTTGTTTTACTAGACTTTGTGATGTTCTTCCCCTACAACATGACTAATCTACTCTCCCTACTGAACTGAATACTATTTTCTGCCTAGTATTTTAATGACTTTTTATAACCCCATACATTAAATATTTTTTAAAATTTTATACATATATTAAAAACATGTAACCTCACATTTTCCAGTTTATTGCTCACCATTAATGTATCTCAGGTCTTTTTTTCTGGGGTTCTTTTTCTTCTGCCTTAAAAATATCCCTTAAAATTCCCTTGATTAAGGGTTTGTTGGTGGTAAACTCAGGTTTTCTTTATCTGAAAAATATATTTCACTTCATTCTGGGAAAAAAAAAAAAATGAAATAGTGGTGCCAAGACACACATACACACACACACACACACACACACACACACACACACACAATAACTTATTTTCTTTATTTTTGTTGTTGTTGAGAATATATACAGCAGAACATACACCAATTCAACCGTTTCTAGAAGCACAATTCAGTAACACTGATTACATTCTTCAACTTGTGTAATCATTCCCACTGACTTTTTCTGAGTTGTTCCTCCTCCATTAACATAAACTCACTGCCCCCTAAGGTTCATCTCTAATCATTCGAGTTGCTGTTGTCAGTTTGATCCCATATAGATAGATTTTAAAAGAGCACAGTCCTCAAGGCAGACATTCTTTACTAGTTAAGCTAAACTACTGTTTTGTTTTCGGAAGACTTTAGGGGATATTTTTGGTATAAGGTTTAAAGATTACCTCAGGGCAATAGTTGCAGGTGTTCACCCAGCCTCCATGGCTCCAGAAAGTCTGGATTATGTGAAAATTTGAAATTCTGTTCTGGATTTTTTCCCCTTTAGCTCAGGATTTTCCTATAGAACTTTGACTGAAACATTCAGTAGTGATAGCTGGGCACCATCCAGTTCTTATGGCCTCATGGCAAAGGAGGCAGTTGTTCACGGAAGCAATTAGCCACATATTTCATTTCCTCCTCCTATTCCTGAGTCTACTTCTTCCACTGTTTCTCCAGGCAAATACAGACCAACTGTTGTGCCTTGCAAGCTTTTGAGACCCCAGGTACTACACAACGAACTAAGAGATAGAACAGAAACATTAAGCATGTGATTAGGCAAATTAACTGCCATGTCCCATGAAACAATGACCCTAAACCTCCAAACCAAGGAACCAAATCCTGTGAGGTGTTTGGTTGCAGCTACTATTTTCTTTTTGTCATTATTGTAAATATATCTATCATACAACTTTTGCCAATTCAAATTTTTACAGGTGTTTAACATATTGACAGCAATTACATTAATCAGCTGTGCAATCTTACCCTTAATGCAATTTTTCCATCACTGTAAACTGGAAGTCAGTACTCCATAAGCAATAATAATTCCTTTCCCCACCTCTCCTACCACTGGTATCCACTAAGAAACTCTGGTCTCTATACACTTGCCTTGTCTTGTCTTTTTACATAAGAAAGTCATACAATGCATCTATTCCTTACTTACTGACATAGTTAGGTTCTAAAGACCAGGTCATTATGCAAAAATCAGCATGATGCAAAAATGGAAGATGACCATAGCAGATCACTAAATGGAGGATGACTACATCATTACATAACTGCCAAATTACATCATTATGTAACTAGTCAATTACATCATTATATAACTGCCAAACCTCTGAGTATCATGGCCCGGCCAAGTTGACACATAGCCTTAACCATTACAGCCAGTGTTACTCTTGCCTCACCCTTGGTGTTCATTACTTCCAGATGTACATTGTTAATGCGCAAAACAGTCAGATAGTAGATTTTTTACTATTGTCATAAATGTGAAATGTCAGATAACAAGAGAGTCGATAAATGAGAAGTAGATGTTTTTGTCTTTTTTTTTTTTTTTAAATTTTTATTGTACTTCAGGTGAAGGCTTACAGAA
>NW_004444154.1:2308830-2310398 GCF_000243295.1 Trichechus manatus latirostris
CTCAGCTCTTGGAGAATTCTGAGTATTAGAGATTTGAATTCCCTATCAGGTAGTTCTAGTGCATTTTCTTCCACTGGAGAGTCATCTGGTGTTTTATGTTGGATGCCTACTAGATCTATCCTGTCCTGTTTTTGTAAATGTTTTGATATTGTTTGCTGTCTTCGGGGCATTCAGTAGATATTTTTCTCGTTTATTGATTGTAGATTTGTTTGTTTTGTCCCATTTTTTTTTTAAATTTGACTGTGTCTGAGCTGGCAGACTGTGTGTTCTTTGTTGTTTGTTCGTCTGTGGGCACAATACTTTTTGCCTCCTTCTCCAGTTGGCAGGGTCAGTCACTCAGATATGGTACGGCAGGGCAGGTCTAGCTGAAGAGGAGTTATTGGGACAGGTTGTTTGTGGCACTTACTACAGCCACCAGAGCGGGTCAGTAATCAGTGCAGGGCAGGTTCCAGTAGGCTTTGCCTGTGCTGCTTGGTGGTGTGATGTCAAGCGCACGGTGCAGGTAGGCAGGATTGTTATGTGTGGAGCTAAGATGGTTATGGGAAAGAGGAGAGAGGAACAGGAGCCAAAAACATACAAACAAATGAAAAAGAATGCTAGGGGAGTTTGCAGTTGGAGTGGAGATATGAGAGACTATGAAATGGAGAAAAACAGAAACGGGAAGAGGAAGAAAAGAACAGAATGAATAAATAAAAATCAGAAAGGTTAAAAAACCACAAAGTTCCCAGGGATCCCACCGGTGCAGCTATGAGGTCTGGGGAAGTTGCCCTCAGGTGTTGCAGTACAGCCTGGCTAGAAGGAGTAGAGGTATAGAATGCCAGGTATTCAGGGAACAGAAAGAGAAGGAAGATATAGAAACTGAGCAATGAAGAAAGACAAAAAGCGAAAAAGAGGGAAAAGAAAACAAAATTAAAAAAAAAAAGAGCAGGAAAGGTCCCCAAAAAAACAGAAAAAAAACCAAACAAAAGCGACTAAAAAAGAAATGTCCTCAGGGATCCCTATGCATGTCTGTGCAAGCCTAGGGGGAAGTGTCATTTACACGCAGCATCGCCTGGCCAGAAAGGGCTGCCAACTCAAGAAAAGGAAAAGAAAACCAACAAACAATTCAAAACAAATGAACGAACAAAAGCCCTGGGATCCCACCAGCGCGGCAGCCTAGACTGGGAAGCAGCTCCACACTCAAACGGAGATCCTCAGTCCCTCAGAAAGAAGCAAAGAAGGTGCATGGAGCCAGGTATTTGAGCGAAAGGAGGGGAGGTGGTGAGAGGTAAGGAAGAAATCAAAAGAAGCAGAAAAAAAGCAACACTATCAGCCAAAAAATGGCACTCGGAGAGCCAGCCAGTGTGGGCTGGTGTTTCTCGGATAAGAGACTGTGTCTGCGGGAAGCAAAGGGGGCCGAGTGTGGGTGAAGAAGGGTAGGGAGTAGGAAAGCGTATATCACAAATTACCAGAGCTCTGCAGCCCGTCAGGAAGAAGCAAAGATGGCACACGGAGCCAGGCACTTGAGTGAAAGGAGGGGGAGGTGGTGAGAGGCAAGGAAGAAATCAAAAGAAGCAGAAAAAAGCAAC
>NW_004444154.1:2310754-2313917 GCF_000243295.1 Trichechus manatus latirostris
CTCTGTCAGTTTTCTCACTCCATTTGGTGCTTGGCTGAGTTCTTTATCTCTTCATTTGATGTTTTAGGGTTTCAGGATTGTTGTATTCTCTGTTCGGCTTAGTTTTTCTGATCTTTGCTGTGGAGGGACAGCATAGTGCTTCTGCCTAGAGTGCCATTTTGCCCCGCAAGTGTCATTTTTGTCTTTTTGTGACTGACTTATTTCACTCAGCATACTGCCTTCAAGCTCCATCCATACTGTGGTATGTATTGAGACTTCAGTTCCCTTACTGGCTGAGTAGTATTCCATTGTATGTATGTACCACATTTTGTTTATCCACTCATCTGTTGATGGGCATTTAGGTTGTTTCCAGTTTTTGGCTATTGTGAATATTGATGCAATGAACACTGGTGTACAAGTCTCTGTTTGAGTGTCTGTTTTCAAGTCTTTTGGGTATATACATAGAAATGGAATTGCTAGGTCATATAGTAGTTCCATTTTTAGTTTTTTTGAGGAACTGCCACACTGTTTTTCACAATGGTTGTACCATTTTGTATTTCCACCAGCAATGGATAAGGATTCCAATCAATTTCCCCACATCCTACCATCTGACCTGCCAATCTTGGGTTTGTCAGGCCCTGCCGCTACGTGAGTCAGGAGAAGCCTTCAGCCTGACGTCTGACCCATGGACTTGGGACTTTCCAGCCTCTACAACCATGTGAGCCATTTCCTTGATATAAATCAATCTCTTACTCTCTCTCTCTCTGTATACACACACACACACACACATATACACATACACTTCACTGATTTTACTTCTCTAGAGAACCCAGCCTAAGACACCAGAATTTTGTGTTTGCAAGTCTTTAGTTTTGTTTGGGAGAGCTTTATAGAGTTTCTAGTTTGCAGAGCTGTTAGAAGCAGAAGTTTCCCCTCTTTTCAAGTCTATCTCTGCTATAAGTGAACTGTAGGAAAAAAGAAAATGTAATAGCTACAAAGCTCAAATTAAAAACAACCACAACAAGTACTTGTATATCCTTGAAGAGTTGAGGAGCAGAATTGCTGGATCATATGGTAACTCAAATGGATCAAGGATCTAAATGTAAGAACTGAAACTATAAAACTTTTAGAAGAAAACACAGGGGTAATATTTCAGGACCTAGTTTTTGACAATGGATTCTTAGCTATAAACCAAAAATATGAGAAAAGAAGACAAAATAGATAAATTGGATTTCATCAAAATTAGAAAAACAAACCAAAAAAAAAACTTTTGTTCATCAATCTACAGATTGGGAGAGAAATTTTGGGAACCATATATCTGATAAGGGTCTAATATTCAGAGTATATAAAAACCTCCTATAAGTTAACAACAAAAAGACACATAACTCATTAAAAAAATGGGTAAATGACTTGAATTTCATCAAAGAAATACAATTTGACACAAGCATATGACAAGATGCTTAATGTCATTAGTCATTAGGGAAGTACAAATCAACTGCAATGAGATATCACTTCACCCCCACTAAGATGGCTATGATTAAAAAAAGTGAAAACAACAGGTGTTGATGAGGACACAGAGAAACTGGGACCCTCATTTATTGCTTGTGGGATTGTAAAAGGGTACAGCTGCTGTGGAAAATAGTTTGGCGGTTCCTCAGAAAGTTAAACATAGACTTACCATATAATCCCTATTCTACAGATGAGGAAATTGAAGCTCAAAGAATTTAAATTATGTCTCCAGGATCATAAATGTAACTACAAATCAAAATCAGACCTATTTAAATCTAAGATACTGCTTTAACCACTGTGCTTAAGTTCTCTACATTTCTTATGATGCAAATATGTTTTAGAAATAAAGACTGAGGCACTGAGAAATCTTTAAAAGCATTATGAATACAGTATTTTTATATAAGATTTAACTCCCACATGGTTAAGGAGAAATTGAGGCTTTTTGTATATGAACCTTTTTATAATGAGGATTTAAGTACTAGAAAGGGTTTTTTATTTTTTTTAAATTACTTATATGATTTGTTTCTATCTTAGAATTTCTTAGTTAAAAAAACTAATATTTATAGAATATTAGTTCTATATGCTATTAGTAATGTTATTTGGGAAAAGGGTTCTGTGGTCAAATACGTTTGACAAACTTTGGGTTAAAAAAACTGGACAAGGGATTGTTTATTGCGGTATTTCTCAGAGTATAATACGCTCAAGAGCATTGTCACTTTCCAAAATGGAGTAGCTGTTTTCAAACATTATTGGAACAGTAATTCACAGGACTAATGTCCCAAAGAACTCACTTTTGGGAAAAGCAATCCCAAGATTATCGAAGATAATACTTTATAATAATATCTCACCTGTCTGAAGGCCTTAAATCTAAACTTAACAACACAGATAAACTGGAAACCAAGATGACACAGGCAAGCGTCATCACAGGTAAAGTAGTTATGCTGTAGAAGAGAGCTATTGAAAAGAAGGTTTCAGAAGACAGTAAAGAGTCTTATGTCTTGAAGAATATTTGTGCCACTGCCCTTCAACGGAATCTGGAAATTCAGAGTTTACCTAAAATCACTGAACTCTCTATGATGGTTCTTAATAGTCAGGGAAGTTCTCACCCCAAATGCTTCCACAATCAAGCCTCAGATAATATTTTGCATTTGCACTACAACTCCTATTTTTCAAAGCACTTTCACATGTATTACCTTATTTAACCATGTCAGACTCGCTGGAAAGCTGTGATAGGTCTAGTTTTCACAGCTGTGGAGGTGATTTGAGAACTCTTCTGCTCTACAGTTTTTGGTTTTGTCTAGAGCTATGCTTTAAGAATCAATGAAGCACATCCCCAACCAATGAGGCAGAACTGTGGACAGCTGGGAAACTGCGGTTCACAAACCAGCCTGGGGTTCGGCTACAAGCAAGAGTTACTATTTTCTTTTCAAACAAAGGTTTTTAGATGATTATGAATCTAACAGATTTTCCATGTATTCGTGGAATCTACTAATCACATGAGAAAGTTCTCATCTGCCCACTGTGAAAAGGACTGCAGGTAACTAGTAGTCTTTTGTTGTTCACCTATTTTTTCATCTTTTTTCTGACTACAAAACAAATCATGCTCACTGTAAAAAATTTATATAATACAGAAATATCTAACGTGGAAAGTGATAGTTTCGCTGTAATCTAAAAT
>NW_004444154.1:2314017-2342870 GCF_000243295.1 Trichechus manatus latirostris
GTATCCGCGGGTTCTGCATCTGCGAATTCAACCAACCGCTATAGAAAATATTGGGTCATAGGGGAAAAATCACAAGGGCCTGTGGGCAACTCAGAGGGCAGCACACGGCAAGACAGGGTTTGGCCCCTAGGAACGGTATTGACTATGAAGGAAGAAGCTTCCAGGGGTACGGAGGCAGCCGCACTCTGACACAATTTGGACAAATGAGGACACTAGTAATGGGGTCGCGAACTTACGCTCTAGTGCTTCTCGGCCTGACTGAGGATGCGGCGGAGCATGTTTGCGGCAAAGGTCTCAGGTCCGGAAGGAGAAAACAAAGTTGTGAGGCCTAGGATCTGGTACTTTGCACTGTGTGGGTGCTGGCATCCAGAGTCACCAAGGACCACCTATCTGAAGGACCCTGGTTCAGAGGGCAGCCTGCGTCAGGAGGGCCCGGATGTGGCTGTCCTTCAGAGTACCTGCTTTGATCCAGTGCCTCAGCGTCCGCCCTAACCCAGCCTACCGTCACTATTCCACTTCAAGGCGAAATGCTGTTCATTCCTGCACTGCACTATGTAAAATGAACAAACAAACAAACAAGCAAATAAATAAATCTTCACCATTTTATGTAAGGGACTTGAGCATCCGTGGATTTTGGGGTCCTGCAACCAACTCCTCGAGTATACCAAGGGACGACAACTATTAATGGCTATTAGAAATTTTGCTTATATTTTTCTAGGTTTATTTTATTGTGCATTTATTACCAATAATACATGTATATAGTTATAATTTTAATTTATGAATAACATACTGAAAACTGCACAAAACAAGTCTATATTTCAATGAATTCTAAGAAAGTGGAGTCACCCATACAACCCACACCTGGGTCAAGAAACAGAACATTACCGGTACCCCCAAGAGCTTTTCCCTTGTGCCCCTCTCTAAATCACTACACTCTTCCTCTTCTCTAGATGTAACTATTATTTTGACTTCTAACACTAAAGGTTACTTTTTGAGCTTTATATAAATGGAATCATGGAATATGTACTCCTCTCTGACTGGTTTTTTTCATTCAATATTATGTTGGTGAGATGCTTTTGTATTGCAACAAGTAGTAATTCATTCATTCTCATTGCTGCATAATGTTGTTATTGTTGTTAGGTGCCCTCGAGTTGGTTCTCACTCATAGTGACCCTATGTATCACAGAAAGAAACACTGCACCACCCTGCTCCATCCTCACAATCATTGCTGTGTTTGAGCCCATTGTTGCAGCCACTGTGTCAATCTGTCTCATTGAGGGTCTTCCTCTTTTTTGTTGATCCCCTATTCTACCAAGCATGATGCCCTTCTCCAAGGACTGGTCCCTCCTGAAAACATGCCCAAAGTATGTGAGATGAAGTCTCGCCATCCTCACCTCTAAGGAGCATTATGGCTGTACTTCTTCCAAGACAGATTTGTTCATTCTTCTGGCAGTTCATGGTATATTCACTATTCTTCACCAACACCCTAATTGAAAGGCATCAATTCTTCTTCAGTCTTTATTCATTGTCCAGCTTTTGCACGCATGTGGGGTGATTGAAAATACCCCGGCTTGGGTCAGGCACACCTTAGTCCTCAAAGTGATATCTTTGCTATTTAACACTTTAAAGAGGTCTTTTGCAGCAGATTTGCCTAATGCAATATGTTTGATTTCTTGATTTTACTTGATTGTGGATCCAAGTAAAGTGAACTACTTGACAACATAAATATTTTCTTCATTTATTATGATGTTGCTTATTGGTCCAGTTGTGAGGATATTTGTTTTCTTTATGTTGAGGTGTAATCCATACTGAGGGCTGTGGTCTTTGGTCTTCATCAGTAAGTGCCTCAAGTCTTCACTTTCAGGAAGCAAGTTTGTGTCATCTGCATGTCACAGGTTGTTAATGAATCTTCCCCCAATCCTGATGCCCCGTTCTTCTTCGTATAGTCCAGCTTCTTGAATTATTTGCTCAGCATACAGATTAATAAATATGGTGAAAGGATAACCCTGACGTACACCTTTCCTAGTTTTAAACCATGCAGTATCCCCTTGTACTGTTCAAACGACTGCTTCTTGGTCTATGTACAGGTTCTGCATGAGCACAGTTAAGTGTTCTGGAATTCCCATTCTTTGCGATGTTTTCCATAATTTGTTATGATTCACACAGTTGAATGCTTTTGAATAGTAATAAAACACAGGTAAACATCTGTCTTAGTCATCTAGTGCTGCTATAACAGAAATACCACAAGTGGATGGCTTTAACAAAGAGAAATTTATTTTCTCACGGTAAAGTGCGCTAAAAGTCCAAATTCAGGGCGTTAACTCCAGGGGAAGGCTTTCTTTTTCTGCAGGCCTTCTCATCAATCTTCCCCCCAAGTAGGAGCTTCTCCACACAGGGATCCCGGGTCCAAAGGATGTGCTCTGCTCCCAGCACTGCTTTCTTGGTGGTATGAGGTCCTCAACTCTCTGCTTGCTTCCCTTTCCGTTTATCTCTTATAAGATAAAAGGTGGTGCAGGCCACACCCCAGGGAAACTTCCTTTATGTTGGATTAGGGACGTGACCTTAGTAAGGGTGTTATAATCCCACCCTAATCCTCTTGAACATAAAATTACAATCACGAAATGGAGGACAACCACACAATACTGGGAATCCTGGCCCAGCCAAACTGATACATTTTTTTTTGGGGGGCGGGGGACATAATTCAATCCATGACAACATCTTTCTAGTATTCTCTGCTTTCAGCCAGGATCCATCTGAAATCAGCAATGATATCCCTGGTTCCACTTCCTCTTCTGAATTCGGGTTGAATTGTGGCAGTTTCCTGTTGATGTACTGCTCCAACTGCTTTTGAATGATCTTCAGCAGAATTTTACTCGTATGTGATATTAATGATATTGTTCGATTATTTTTACACTCTGTTGGATCAACTTTCTTTGGAATGGGCTTGAATATGGATCTCTTCCAGTTGGTTGGCCACGTACTGTCTTCCAAATTTGTTGGCATTGACAAGAGAGTGCTTCCAACATTGTATCCATTTGTTGAAACATCTCAACTGGTATTCCAGCAATTCCTGGAGCCTTGTTTTTCACCAATGCCTGCAGTGCATCTTGGACTTCTTCCTTTAGTACCATTGGTTCTTGATCATATGCCACCTCCTGTAATGGTTGAACGTCGACCAATTGTTTTTGATGCAGTGATTCTGTGTATTCTTTCCATTTTCTTTTAATGCTTCCTGCATCGTTCAATATTTTGCCCATAGAATCCTTCAATATTGCAAATTGAGGCTTGAATTTTTTCTTCAGTTCTTTCAGCTTGAGAAAAGTCGAGCATGCTCTTCCTTTTGGTTTTCTAACTCACGGTCTTTGCATATTGTAATTATAATACTTTATTTTGTCTTCTCTTAGCTGCCCTTTGAAATCTTCTGTTCAGCTCTTTTATGTCATTATTTCTTCCTTTTGTTTTAGCTACTCTATTTTCAAGAATAAGTTTCAGAGTCTCTTCTGAATTTCAGTTTGGTCTTTTGTTTCTTTCCTATCTTTTTAATGACTTTTTGCTTTCTTCATATATGATATCCTTGATGTCATCCCACAACTCATTGGGTCTTAGCTCATTTGTGTTCAGTGCATAAAATCTATTGTTGAGATAGCCTCTAAATTCAGCTGGAATATACTCAACCTTGTACTTTGGCTCTCATGGCCTTGTGTTAATTTTATTGAGCTTCAACTTGAACTTGAATATGAGCAATTGATAGTCTGTTTCACAGTCGGCCCCTGGCCTTGTTCTGACTGATGATATTGAGCTTTTCCATTTCTCTTTTCACAGATGTATTCGATTTGATTCCTGTGTATTCCATCTGGTGAGGTCCACATGTATAGTTGCCATTTATGTTGTTGAAAAAAGGTATTAGTAATGAGTAAGTTGCTGGTCTTGCAAAATTCCATCATGTGATCTCTGAGGTCCTTTCTATTACCAAGGCCATATTTTCCAACTACTGATCTTTATTTGTTTCCAACTTTGGCATTCCAATCACCAGTAATTATCAATGTATCTTAATTGCATGTTTGATGAATTTCAGGCTGCAGAAATTGGTAAAAATCTTCTATTTCTTCATCTTTGTCACAGAAGTAGATCGCCAGGTCCTTCTCCCCAGTCTGTCATAGTCTGGAAGCTCCGCTGAAACTTGTGCATCATAGGTAACCCTGCTATCTGTGGAATAGCTAGCTTTCAGCATCACAGCAACATGAAATCCACCACAGTACGACAAACTGACATACGAGTCGTGGTCTTCCTTGTAGGCATATGGATGTTAACCTATCACTGACAGTGTTGTACTTCAGGATAGATCTTGAAATGTTCTTTTTGACAATGAGTGTGATGCCATTCCTCTTCAGTTTGTCATTTCTGACTTAGTAGACCATATGAATGTCTGATTCAAAATGGCCAATACCACTTCTTTTTAGCTCATTAATGCCTAGGATATTGATCTTTATTTGTTGAACATTTCATTTTGAACTTTCAATTTTTCTAGATTCGTACATGTACATTTCAAGTTACAATTATTAGTGGATGTTTTCAACTATTTCTTCTCATTTTGAGTCGTGCTACATCAGCAAATGAAGGTCCCAAAAGTTTGACTCCATCTATGCCATTCAGGCAACTCTACTTTGAGGAGGCAGCTATTTTCAGTGCCTTCTGTCTTGGTCATCTAGTGCTGCTACAACAGAAATACCACAAGTGGATGGTTTTAACGAAGAGAAGTTTATTTCCTCACAGTTAAAGTAGGCTAAAAGTCCAAATTCAGGGCATCAGCTCCAGGGGAAGGCTTTTTCTCTCTGTCGGCCTTCTTCTCTTCGATATTCCCCAGACTACGAGCTTCTCTGCACAGGGACGCCGGTCCAAAGGACGCGCTCTGCTCCTGGAACTGCTTTCTTGATGGCATGAGGTCCCCAACTCTCTGCTTGCTTCCCTTTCCTTTTATCTCATGAGAGTTAAAAGGTGGTGTAGGCCACACCCCAGGGAAACTCCCTTTACATTGGATCAGGGATGTGACTTGGGTAAAGGTGGTGTTACAATCCCACCCTGGTCCTCTTTAACATAAAATTAGAATCACAAAATGGAGGCTAACCACACAATTCTGGGAATCATGGCCCAGCCAAATTGGTACACACATTTTTGGGGGGACATAATTCAAACCGTGACACCTTCCAACCTGAGGGGCTCATCTTCTGCCACTACACTGGACAATGTTCCACTGCTATTCATAAAGTTTTCACTGGCTGGTTTTTTCAGAAGGTCCTTCTCCACGGTCTGTCTTAGTCTGGAAGCTCCACTGAAACCTGTCCATCATGGGTGATCTTGCTGATATTTGAAATACCGGTGGCATAGCTAGCTTCCAGCATCACAGCAACACGAAATCCACCACAGTGCGACAAACTGACAGACGAGTAGTGGGCTGTGTAAATTTTTGTGAATTTACTACACTTCCTCTGTTCAACTGTTGCTTGGCTTTTGGATCGGTTCCAATTTTGGGGTATTATGAATAATGCCATGATCATTCTCGTGCATTTTAAAATGCATTTTGGTTGAGTTGATACTAAGAAATGTAAATTTCTAAAGTATAAGCTGCATATATTTAACTTTATTAGATGATACCAAGTAGGTTTTCAAAAATGGTTATAGTAATTTACACTTCTACGAACAATGTAAGGAACGGTTAATTGTTCCACATCTTTTCCAACAGCTGGCAATGCCAATCTTGGTAATTTTAACCATTTTGGTGGGTATATAGCAGCTCTGGTAGTGAAGTGGTTAAGTGCTTGGCTGCTAACCGAAAGGTCAGTGTTTTGAACCCACCAGTGGTTCCTTGGGAGAAAGGTGTGACAGTCTGTTTCTGTAAAGATTTACGGCCTTGGAAACCCTGTGGGACATTTGTACTCTGTCCTGTAGGATTGCTATGAGTCACATTTGACTCAATGGCAGTGGGTTTGGTTTGGGTTTGGTGAGTGTATGTTGGTATCTCATTGTGGTTTTCACTTGCATGTCTCTGATTACTAACGAAGTTAAATACCTTTTCCTGTTTACTGGCTATTTTGTCAAGTGTATATTTAAGCCTCATGTCCAATATTCTATTTGGTTATCTGTGTTTTTATTGACGTAGTTGTACTTTCCAATTCTAGATACAAGTCTTTTCTGAGTTATATGTATTGAAAATATCTTCTTTCACTCTGGGGTTTGCATTTTTGTTTTCTTAATGGTGTCTTTTGATGAGCAGAATTTTAAAATTGTAATGTAACTCATTTAATTGACTTTTTAAAAAAGTTTGGTTTCTTTTTGAATCCTCTTTAAGAAATCTTCTCCTACCCTAAGATCATGAGATATTTTCCTATGTCATCTTTTAGAAGCTTTTTTACCTTTAGTTTTAGTTTTACAAAATGCCTGGCATTGAATTTTGAATATAGTGTAAGGTAGCGACCAAGATTTGTTTTTGTTCTGTGTGAATACCCAATTGACCCAGCACCACTTCTTGAAAAGATGGCCCTTTTCCTACTGCTCCAGAGTGCCACCTTTGTGATAAATCAAGAATATATATACCTGGACTCTGGATTCTTTCTTTGCCTTGATCTATTTGTCTATCTTCCTGCCAATACTATACTATTATAATAGCATTGTAATAAACTTGATATTGGGTAGATTAAGATCTCTAACTTTGTTCTTCAGTATTGTCTTGGCTGTTTTTGGCCTTTAAGCTTCCATATACATTTTAGTATCAGCTTGTCAATTTTCACAGAGAGCCTGCTAGAATTTCTTTCAAAATTGTATTGATAGTCAATATTTTGTCTTTCAATCCATGCACACTGTACATCTCACCATTCATTTGGGTCTTCTTTATGTTTTCTCAGCAATAATTACTAGTTGTCTTCATAGCAGTCTTATATATCTTCATTAGATTTATTCAAGTATTTGGTGTGTTTTTGATGCTATTGCAAAAGATATTTAAAACAACAACAACAACAACAACTTTATAAAATTACAACATCTGGACTGAAAAGTGGAAAATAGGATTATTTTATAAATTTCATTTTATTACAATTTATTACTTTTATATGGAAATACTATTGATACGGCCCTTATTGGGTGATACTGCTATATACACTTTCAAATACCAGTTGTTTATCTACAGATCCTTTTGGATTTTTTATATACACACTCATATATTCACAAATAATAACAGTTGCACTGTTTCTTTTCCAAATTTTACATTAGTTTTTTTTCTTATTTCCATTTTGCAAAGGCTAGGACCTCTAGAACAATACTGAACACAAGCAGTGATCTTCTAGTGGATATTTTGTATCTTTCTCAATTTTAGAGGAAATGGTTTCAATTTTTTGCCATTTGCTATAGGCTTTTTTGTAGGTACCTTTATCAGATTAAGAAGTCCTGGTGTCACAGTGGTTAAGAGCTCCACCGCTAACCAAAAGGTCAACAGTTCGAATCCACTAGCCGCTTATGAGTTGGAATCATCTCGACAGCAATGGGTTCGGTTTTTTATCGGATTAAGAAAGTGCCTTTCTAGTTTGCTTAATTTTTAATCTGGTTGTGGTACCAAGGTTATTCTGGCCTCATAAAACGACTTGAGAATGTTTCATATTTGTCCTAGTCTCCAAAAGAAATTGTGTGAGTTTGGCATACTAGTCAGTGAATTTTCACAAATTAAACACATCCATGTTACCAGCGTCCACATAAAGAAAGACAATATTATCAGCACCCTAGAAGATTCTCTCACGGCCACTCTTCTAGTCACTACCTCTACCTAAGGTTAACTAATATCCTGACTTCTAACACCATGAACTAGTTTTACCTAGTTTGCTTCTGTTAAGTGGTCAGTTAGGGGTACTAGCAACCCCAGATCACCTTAATTCACTAAGGGATTGCAATAATCTAAAAAATTGGTTTCAGTTCCTGTGGAGCTGATCTATTTCTGGCTCACCCTTACTCCTAAAATGTAGTTTTTCAGGGTCCTAATCCAGAGAATGGGGGCTGGTTTATCAAGTCCCCTCCTCCTTGATGTGCCCTGAACTTCAATGTTTGCCCCCCGCCTCCCCCCCAGCTGTCAGAGGCTGTCAAAATTTCTACTTATTTTCTCTACCTCTTAACAGGACTTTTTAAATTAGCAGGTACCTTCTGTGGAGAGTGGTCCCAGATGCTGGCTTGTGTTCTTTGGACTGCCTTCCTCATCTAGATTTTAGCCCCATATTTCCTCACTAATTTGGTAACTTTCCGATAACTTAAATCCTATCGAAAATATTTTGTTTAGCTTATCCAGTTGTTCTCAATAGGAAGATTTGTCTAAATCATTTCATCTGTCATTGCTGGAAACCTATGTGATCCAAATGGTGCTTTGCCACGTGGGTGTTTAAAATTTTATCTACACAAATTATCAGCCTTCAATTTTGTGCCTGGATCTTCATGCCATGCTTACAAGAGCTATCTCCACTCCAGGATTGTAAATACTCACCTTTTGTTTTTTTTTTAGTTTGTTATGGCTTTATTTAAAAAAAACATGTATTAATTTCCTTTGCAGTTCATTTTAGAGTAAGGAATAAGTTAGACATTTAGTTTAAAAACTGCCCTCCAAAGGATGATACATTTTCCCCACTGATTAGAAATGCTGTCTTTACTATTCACTGATTTCCTTCATATATTGGGATCTTTCTAAACATTCCTGTTAATGAATCCATCTATCTATTCTAGTTCTTATTCCACATAGTTTTAATTACGGTAGTTTAATAATACTTAAAAAATATCTGTAAGTTCTAATCTCTTTTCAATACTTAAATTAGGTAGATACTACTTATTTTTCTTTCAGATATACAGAAAAGAATTTAATGATGATATAAGTAAGTTATATAATGAATACCTGTGTGTTAGTCATCTAGTACTGCTACAACAGAAATACCGCAAGTGAATGGCTTTAACAAAGAGAAATTTATTTCTTCACAGTAACGTAGACTGAAAGTCCAAATTCAGGGTGTCAGCTCCAGGCGAAGGCTTTCTCTCTCTGTCGGCCTTCTTCTCATCAGTGTTCCCCCGGAATAGGAGCTTCTCTGCACAGGGACCCCAGGTCCAAAGCACACTCTCTGCTCCTGGCACTGCCTTCTTGGTGGTATGAGGTCCCCCTGTCTGTCTGCTCACTTCTATCTTTTATATCTCAAGAGATTGCATCAGGACACAATCCAATCTTGTGGACTGAGTCCTGCCTTAACTAACACAACTGCCACCCATCATCCCTCATTAACATCACAGAGGCAGGATTTACAACATATGGGAAAATCACACAATACCAGGAATCATGGCCCAGCCAAATTGATACACACGTTTTTGGGGGGACATAATTCAATCTGTGACAACTTGTTAAACCATAATTCAACCTCAGAACTAAAACATTGATAATAATGTATCTCCTTTTCGATTCCACTCTTTTTTCATCTACCTTCTTCTTCCCATCTTGAGGTTATTACTAACTAGAAATTTATGTTTATCGTTTTCTTGCTTTTATTTTGAGACAGTTTTCATTATGTATGTAAATATATACATGTATATACATTTTATTTTTGAGCTTTGTATATATGGTATAGTAAGAAGAAATACAACCAGAATGCTCCTTAGAAGCAACGATGGTGAGACGACATCTCACATACTTTGGGCATGTTATCAGGAAGGATCAGTCCCTGGAGAAGGACATCATGCTTGGTAAAGTAGAGGGTCAGTGAAAAAGAGGAAGACCCTCAAGGAGATGGATTGACACAGTGGCTGGAACAATGGGCTCAAGCATAGCAACAATTGTGAGGATGGCACAAGACCTGGCAGTGTTTCATTCTGTGGTACATAGGGTCGCTATGAGTTGGAATTGACGACACGGAACCTAACAACAACAACAATGCATGTTGTCTTTTGGCATTAGCTTTCTTCACTCAATACTGTATTTCTAAGATTAATCCACGTACCTGTAGTTCATTCATTTTTTTCTTTGCTGTATAGTATTTCCTTGTGTGAATATGCCAAAAATCTATCCACTCTGCTGTTGAAGGACCTTTGGTTATTTCTCTAATGAAAATGAGTCCGTGAAAATTCTTGCATACGTCTCCTGGTGCATTTATGCATGAGATTTCCTAGAGTATTCACCTAGAAGTTGAATTGCTGGGTTATAGAGTATCTTAGAGATCTAGAGCTGCTATAACAGAAATACCATGAGTGGATGGCTTTAACAAATTCTCTCATAGTCTAGGAGGCTAGAAGTCCAATTCAGGGTGTCAGATCCAAGGGAAGGCCTTCTTCCTCCATCGGCTCTGGAGGAAGGTCCTTCTCACTATTCTTCCCCTGGACTAGGAGCTTCTTGGTGCAGGAACCCATGGTCCAAATGACCCACTCTGCTCCCAGGATTGCTTTCTTGGTGGTATGAGGTGCCCCCTTCTCTGCTCACTTCCCTTCCCTCTTATCCTTGTAAGATAAAATGTGGTGCAGGCCACACCCCAGGGAAACTCCCTTTACATTGGATCAGGGATGTGACCTTAGTAATGGTGTTACAATCCCACCCTAATCTTCTTTATCATAAAATTACAATCACAAAATGGAGGACAATCACACAATACTGGGAATCATGGCCTAACCAAGTTGACACATATTTTTGGGGGACACAATTCAATCCATGACATAGACTATGCAAACTTTAGCTTTACAAGATAATGCCAAATTGTTTTCTAAAGTGTTTCTATGTACTCTGTAAAAGCAATGTAGAAGAATTCCAGTTGATCCACAACCTCTCCAACAACTGATATTGTGCTGTTCTGCTAAGGGGGGGACCCCAGCAGGAGTTTGGAAGGTAGGAGTAATCAGGAGCTTGATCTTTCCTGTTTACTTGAGATCTCTGTCAATGTTTGTTCAACAATGGCACTTCACCTCAGAAGCAGTAGCTGGTTCTAGTAGTGGTTATTATGTGATCACATATAAGTTCCATATTTTTTTTGCTCTTCATTTGTTATAATACTCATGACTCTTCTAACACCATACCAGAAGCTTTCAATGCGACTGTTTTTCTTTTTAATTTAAATATGGCTGCAAGTTTTCAAATTCTAATTTTAAACCTGGAATCTTGCCGTAAATATGTAAAATCTGATCACTAAAATACTGCAATGGGTTTTTTGTTTCATATTGGAACTACATCCTAGGGATGCACTCATAGCCAAACCAGTGCTGTCTGTCCATCAGTTCAGCAGTCATCTTGGACATGATGATTTGAAGTTGGGAAATTTTCTTCTAGATTTCTCTTCAGATGAAATTGTACATGAAAATTAGTCCCACAACTTTAGCAAAATCCAGCTTTTGACCAAAAGTAGTTGTGCCAGTTGGGATGTTTTTGTCCACAGGTAATGGTGTATCTCACTAGAATAATACTATTTCCCATAATAGCAAGCCGAAAACATAGACTGAAGAAGCATGTAATTTCATGTTCTCACTCAATAATGATAGCAACGGAAGGGGAGGTTGTGTGTATGTGTTGCTCTCCTTTTTTTTTTTTTTCCCTCATAATCAGGAAATAAAGTCTTTCCCAGAAGTACCCCAAAGGATACCCTCTTCTGTCACATTGGTCAAAAGTGGGTCTCATATCCATCGCCAGTGAAGAAGACTGGAAAAGCAAATTTCTAGCATACTTCCTCATGTAAAAGGAAGAAATTAAATCTATCCTCACTAGAAGCATATTTATCAAACTAATAAACACAAAGAAGTTTACAAAGCCCTTTCATGTACCTTTTTTCTCTGATGTACTTTTTTCCTTCTAATTCTCATTAGCAAAACCAGGGATGTAGAAGGTTGTTGTTGGTGGCAGAAATGGGGACAGAATTGGGAACTAATACTAATTTGGTACCTCTTATTGCAGGCCAGCCCTTTCTACAGATGACAAGACTGAGACAGTACATAAGCAACCTGCCTAAGGTAATATGGCTTGAATATGGTAATGCTCCAACATAGATCAGCTCCCATCATTCTAACAATGATGATAAGGGCGATAATTATAATGGTTAATATTGAGTACTTAGGATATGTCACGACATGTTACAGTACTAACAATAACCTAACAGGATATGTCAGGCATTGTGCTATGTCACTCTATATTAATTATTTCATTTTTAATTCTCAACTCTACGAAGGAGGTGATGGTGGTGTTGTTAGGTGCTCTCGAGTTGGTTCCAACTCATAGTGACCCTATGCACCACAGAATGAAACACTGCGTGGTTCTGCGCAATCCTCACAATCATTGCTATGCTTGAGCCCACTGTTGCAGCCACTTTGTTAATCCATACCATGGAGGAAGTAGTACCTCTATTTTACAGATGAGGAAACTGTGGCTCATGGTCACATGTAGTAGATGCAGGGCTGTGATTACTTCTGTGCTGCCTCCAGGGCTGGGCACTTCTTTACACTGTATTCCCTTCCCATTCTAATTCCCATATTCTTTCCAGGACTATTGCCTCTGAGCTACGCTTTTTGTGACTTAAGCTTTCTCATCTGTAAAATGGAGATAATTCTAGTATCTACCTTTTAGGGTTGCTATAACTAGTAAATGTGGTAATCCATGTAAAGTTATTGATTAATGAGACAAACACTGTTAGACCAGAATTATTATTCTTTTATTTATCTCACTATAATTTTTAGTTATGTTGAACTGTGATCATTCAGGGCATCAGTTCTCAAACTTTTTGCACTCAGAGCCTCTCTACACCTTTAAGAATTATTGTGAACCCCAAAAGAACTTTTGTTTATGTGGGTTATAGCTATCATTGTTGTTGTTAGCTGCTGCCAGTTGGCCCCCACTCATGGTAACACTGTGCACTCATGCCCAGCCGTGCCTCATCTCCATGGTGGATTGCAGATTAGATTGTTGTGATCCATAGGGTTTTCAATGGCTGATTTTCAGAAGTAGATCACCAGGCCTTTCTTCCTAGTCCATTTTGGTCTGGAAGCCCTGCTGAAACTTGTTTAGCACCATAGCAACACACAAGCCTCCAATGACAGACGGGTGGTGGCTGCCCATGAGGACCATTGGCAGGGAATGGAACCCAGGTCTCCTGCAACGAAGGCAAGAATTCTATCACTGCACTACCTCTGCCCCGCATTGCTATCATTAACTAAACCAACCACCTTGCCGTAGATTCGCTTCTGACTCATAGCGACCCTATAGCTATCATCACTACATTGAAATTAATATGAAAAATGTTTGAACAGAAGAATTCACCGGCACACATTCCCTTAGCTGCCAGAGTGATGACGTCATAGTCATACATCCTCTGGAAATTTTCTCTGTATACTTGAGACTGAATGTGACAAAGGCAACTAACGTGTTTGTGTGATTGTGAAAATCGTTTTGACTTCAGTGGGACTCCCCTCAGACTTCATTTTGAGAACTGTTGCTCTGTGGTAAAGATCCTGTGCTAGAAGGCTGGCGTTCAGTGCATACCTGATGAATGAATCATTGGGCTCTGCCGTTGATCAGACAGGAAACCAACGGTTGGAGGGCGAAATAAGAGGTAGCGCCAGGTTCAAAGCTCATATAGCCCTCATTAACACTCGCGGCCGCTACAGCAGCTTCTTTGCCCCGCAGCGCGGCCCTTACCAATCGTCCGCTCCTCCGGGCCCTACTGCCGCCGCTGCTGTTGGCTCGCCCTTTTCCGAGAAGCGACCTCCGGAGCCTACACCAGCCCCGGCGCCGCGCTCCTCTAGGAAACTGGCGTCCTGGGTGCCCAGGGACATGCCCCGCCCCGACACCGCCCCTCCTACTCCTGACATCCTTGGCAACCGCGGCGCGCAGTCCTGGCCTCAGTCCGCCCCTGCAACCCAGGGCTGAACCATTCGCCTCAGGGACAGTCTCAAGAGGGGGGCAGGAAACATGGGACTTTGATACAACCCCTGAGAGATACTCTGCTCCCATATTTCTGCCTGGTTTTACTATATACTTTCTTCTTGTCAATTGTCACTGCCAGGGCAGGGGCGCGTCTCGCTTTCGGTCTGCAAAGTCTCCCCAAGGCCAGGCCCGCGACTAGCCCGGCTAGCCAGGGAGGCTCGCGGTCGGCGCGGGTTGGAGCAAAGGCGGGGGCGCGCGCTAGACGCGGCGCGCAGGGGGCGGGGTCCCGCGCAGGGGGCGGGGAGGCGGGCAAGATGGCGGCTGGCGAATGATTGGCCCCGGATCCCACCAGCAGCAGCGGAGACCCCGGGGCGGGGGGTTCTCCTTCGAGTGCCGTCCTTCCTCCTCTCCCCCGCCCCCGGAGCCCCTTCCCTCCACTCACTCCTCCGCCTCGAGGGGCGGGCCTGGTTCTCGGGACAGCATGTCGGACTCTGAGGAGGAGAGCCAGGACCGGCAACTGAAAATCGTCGTATTGGGGGACGGCACCTCCGGGAAGGTCAGTCCTCGCATCAGCCCACCGTCCCGGGCCTGCAGGAATCCCAGCGCGGCCTGGCGCCCCCAGCCTCCTCCCCGCCGCCGGGCGTCGCCTCGTTACCGTAAGCCCGGGGCTTCTAGGCCCGGGCCCTCCCAGCGGTGCCCGGGAGCGGGACACCAAGCAGGCGCCCAGCGAAGGCGGACGAGAGCTGTCCAGCTCCCCCTTTAAAAAAAAAAAAAAGAAAGAAAAGGAAAAAAGTCATTTTCCAACTCCTTGTCTGGATCGCGAACTCCTGCCTATCATTCAAAAGACACGGGCCAGTATCCCCTCCACTGGGAAGCTTTCCAGAGTCTCGCCTGTCAGGACTGGCAAGGATTTGCGAGGCATTTTCCTTTGACTTTAGTCCAGGTCATATTCCCACCCCTGAACCCCTTTACCGTTTCTTATGCCTCCACTGCACTGAGAGTTCCCAAGAGCTTGGCTCTGGAATCCAATTCCCTGGGGGAGAATTGGGGCTCCATCACTCACTGGTCTGGTCATTGGAGGGCAGCTGCTAACCTAATTGTGTCCCGTCCGCAAAATGGTTATGGAGAGGGCTCACCTCAAAGGGTTGTTGTGAGGCTTAACTGTGCAAACACACACAAAGCTTTTAGAACGGGGTGTGCACTCAGTAAACGTTAGTGGTTCGTCTTTGTTCCCAGCACAGCACCTGACAGTACAAGCATTTATTCAACGAATATTCATTGAGCTCTTACTGGGCTGAATGCTAGCATGACAGAGGGAATCCCTGCCTTAAAGTCTAACCCTCGATGACAGTTGGTTGAAGGAATGAATGGATGTTAGAATATCCATGCCAGCCAGCCAGACTCTTCACGTCCTAGGCATGGATTCTTAACCCAAGGTCTGTGGAACTCTTGAAATGGAGTAACTTTGCCTGGTACTTGCTTTGGAGAGAGGGCCCATAGTATCTTAAAGGAGTCTGTGACCCATCCCCCAAATGAAGTGAGGATCCTGCGCAGGATCCCTTCTGTCCCTTCTGTCAAAGGCGCCTACAGTCCTGGAAATATTGTTAAAGTTTCTCTCCCTTCTACTCTCCAACTAGAGTCTTCCGAAACGCAGGCTCTAATTGCTACCAGTTTCCTGTTCTGCGCTTCCCGTTTTCCTGTTACTGCTGTAATTTTGACCCTGGTTTTCGTAGTGACGACATCTCTTTGCATCCTCCCTGCAGTTGGCAGTGCACTGCTGCTCATGCCTGCACTCCTGAGATTTGAGTTTTTACGGCCCCTGGGAAAGATGTCATTCCTATGTTAAGTTTGGAGAATTCTGTTAACTTCTTTCTTGTCACTTTTGTTACTGATTCTTATTGCTGAGGAAAGCAACTTAATATGCTCTGATTATCTTTAAACATTTTGAGGAAGAAAAGAACTTGGGATCACTTTTGTTTATGCATTTTTGTATACTTAAAAGCATTTTTGAATGAATGGTTATAAATAATTCAGCATTATTTCTAACACCTTTATTCAGTAAGAATCTTAAGTTATACATTTATAGTTTTCTCAGGTTTTAGATTTTCTTTTGAAGGCCTTCTGATTTTTCATTTCCTAAATCATATTAAGGTCAATTCATAAATGAGTTTATTTTCTGTTTAAAATTAGAATGACAATCTATAACAGGAATGCACCTGTAAAAAGATCCCAAAATTGACCATCATCCTACATTCTCTCATAATTCTTGAAATTTTTGCTCATTTTTCTCCCAGTATTTGTTATATGTGTATAACTCAGTTGGAATTTGTTCATAATTTTCTATGTAGTTTTCCATTTAGTCTACCATACACATTTTCCCCTAGTTGTTGCTAATTTAGTCTGAATAAGTATTTTTTTAAAATCTCTGTCAAAAATTCTGTCCAGTGTAGGACAAAGCATAATTTTTTCATTTCTATATTGTTGAATTAGCACTACCTGCATCAAAGAATAACAGTAGTGATATTCTGCTGCTCTGACTTAATCTTCATCATTTTGACTAAATTATCTATTTTCAAACCATGATAGCTTTTTCTGCCAGAAATTTCCTGACACAAGTGTTGAACCTAACTTTTTTTCATTATTCATATTACATCAAGCATTTTTTCCCCATATCCCATTCAGTTCTCCAATTATTGGCAGCCACCAACATTCCCATTCTGTTGCCTTACTGTCCATTCCTTTTATGAACCTAACCTCTCATTCATCCTTATTTGTATCCTGATTTAACTCCTGGCAATTTTTTTCTAGCATTAATTTTTCCTGCTAATTCTAACTCTGGGCATTCTTATATATACTGACAGAAGCACTAGAGAACTGAGATGACCACTAACAGTTTCTCCAAAGGAAATTTAGCTCCTCCCCCTAGTAACAAGTGTTTCTGTTTCTCTTCTGTTCTGATTCATACTTTTGATTTTATTTCGTATTAATACTTTTTTGAGTAAAATATTCTGTTTTTATGGAGTCTTTTTAGAGTTAGTAAATGCAGTATGATTAAAAATTGTTAGCACAGTTTCTCCAAACAAAAAATATAAAGAATCAGATAAAAATGTTTTAGATATGATGGATAGTTGTTCCTTTTGTAATTGTTTAAGAACGGGATTTATACAATGACTTGTGAGAACTTACTGAATGTGAGGAGCCCTGCTGGTGCAGTGAGAGATGGCGAGAAGTCCAGATATTTGAAGAGAAAGGTGCCCCCGCCCCAGCAATGTGTCAGGAGATAAGAACCTATTTTAATATTCAGTGTTGCCAATGACCTGTACTTTGATACTTTATACTCTATTCCAATTAAAAATCTAGAAAGGTTTCAAAAACAGTACTTAGAATTTTTCTGAATATTCATTAGTATAAAAATGTTGAATTGAGACTCTTAAATGAAAGTGAAAAATAACCTTAAATGACATGCTGATGTTACATATGCGTTGAGATTCTCTTTGACTTTTGAAAGCATTTCAACCATCCACATGGTAAACATTTTGAAATATCTGTAATATGAACGGTGATAGTTATTTTTCTCTAGAATTCTGAGCCCCTTCACAGATGATTTTGTGCTGTCTTAAGCTCAATGGCACAATTAAGGCTACGTGAAAAATAAAAGGCTTTAAAAAGGAATGCTTACCTTTTTTATTCTTGATCTCTCAGTTTTGATATTATTGTTACATGTTTCACGAAAGCCAAATATATTTTCATTTTGGTATAGTGCATTTATTTGTTAATGTCTAGCAGAACTCCTTTCAGATGGTAGTGTTCAATAAATATGTGACCAAATATTTTAGAAATTAATTACAAATGCTGAGTGTTTAAATATTTAAAACTTTGGAGTTAGGGTGCACAAATTACTGTTTGTGTGAAAAATATGGTTCTTGTGTCAAAAGGAATTTTAGGTCTTGTTTAAAGGAATTGAAATTTGGCCAGAGTTTCTTTTGCATTGCTATAATTACATCATAATTAACTATATAAGCTATCTTGGAAATTTTATTTTACTTTTCATTATTTTAAGAGCTAACATCTAAGTTTAACTTTTAGAATTAAAAAAAAAAAGTGCTACTTTCTCTCAACTTTGAGAGTCTTTCTTGATGAATATAAAAGCTTAGTAAAGCTTCTTTTTCTTTTTTGGGAAGTTTACAAATAAGAATAGTGCATTTAAAATGAATGATTATTTTTGCTTTGATAAGAAGTAGTACTCTAAAAGAAAGCACCAGAGTTTTTGAATAAAACTTTGAGTTTTTATTTTCAAAAGTAGATGTATATCTGTTCTGGTTATAATGTCCTTGTGGCTTTTTAGCTTTATAGTTCTTGGCTGGAAAATATTTATTTTATCTGCTTTACATTAATCTTAAAAAAACACCAACTTTATTTAAAAGATGCATATTATCATAGTCATTCTATAGTATCATTTTTATCTAATATTTTAAATATAGATAAAAATTAGGTACTTAAAGATACTTTGTGGGAAAAAAGTTCTATACGCAGGTTTTCCTTAATTAATATTTCTTATTATTAGCTGAGAGCACAGACTACCCTTAGACTATATTTAACCTCAGAAATGAAACTTACAGAGTTCTTTGAAATCTTTATTGAACTGACATGTATGGATATATAAGATTCCAGATCTTTAATCTTGCTGTTTTCGTTTTTCCCGTTGATAAATCTCCAATTATATTTTGCAGTAAGGAGAAGGAGCTTGGCAATCGAGATTTAAAGAGATCTAACGGATTAGTTTAGCCTGTTGTCCCCACTGATAACAGTTGGCAAGTGAAATTTACCTGGAGGAGTGTTAAATTCCTCCTCCCTTTGTAACTGATTAGAACTGCTTAAAGTTGCTTCTTGGATTAATGGGCATATAAATGTTAAGATTCTTAATGAGATTTAGTAGTGTTTTTATGTCCACATTTCTAAAACAGATAAATTAATTTTGATATTCTCTGCATCAACTTTTTTAGACTTCCTTAGCTACGTGTTTTGCTCAAGAAACTTTTGGGAAACAGTACAAACAAACGATAGGACTGGATTTCTTTTTGAGAAGGATAACGTTGCCAGGTAAGAGACTAAAAAGTTTTAACATAGAAGATTGTATAAATCTTACAATATGAGACTTAAGGCAGAATTGTATAAAATAAATTTTGTGGCTGCATGAAAATACATGTAATCAATAGATCTAGCTTAGGGAGGTCAACTTTCATCAGCATCTACCCTGAAGGCATATTGGCCATGGATGTGAGAAAAAAGTTTATACACCCCTTACCTCTACCTTTTTTTTGTCCACTATACATTTTTCAATGATAAACAATAGTTGCTTATAAAATTCTAAAAAGTTTTAAAAAAATTCAATGCTATACAATTGTCAACAGATATTGTATTAACTAAATGTGAAAAGATTGGGAAGGATTATTTTTAAAATATTATTTTGATTAGCGTCTGCTTGAGTTTTTGTTTGAGAGAAAGTTGCAACAGAGGTATAATGTAGCTATGGAACTTCTGTGCTCTAATACGTGAATGCTGTTTTATGCAAGGCAGCATGAAATTGCTGGCATTTAATAGACCACTAAAATTTAGGGTCCCCAGGCACTCATAAAAATACAGTTTGAGCATTCAAGATGTTTCAGTTCACCATGCAAAGAAACTATTTAGATGCCAGTTGCAGCACATTTTGTGGGAAATACTGGGAAATAATAACAAAAAAAGAGTGGTTTCTGTTTTAAGTTAGTTTCTGAACAATTGGGGCTTTAAAATGCTCTGTCCATTCACTTGCAATGGTTAGATTATATGTTTAAAGTATTTTATTAAAAGCAGTTTATCTTCATTGCCTTTATAAACCAGCCCATCTTTCTTCTCTCTTCTCTCTGAGGAAACACATTTGAAAAAAATAGTTGCAAGCGTAGTGTCACATTCATGTACTGGAACGTGAGTGATATAGTGGGGAGAGGTTTCATAAATTCTAATATTATTGAAATATGTTAGTCTCTCAAACACCCCATCTATCAGACAACTCCCATGAAAGTTTTAAAGCAGCTAATGAAAACTCTTGGTGATTGCAGGTATTCTGTATATATCTTTAGTATTACCATATACTTTGATATGTTTTGTGATGGTCTATATTCTGCTACCACTGAAAAATAGATTAGAAGCTACAGCATTAGAAAAGAATTCGAATTTTTCCATTGCTAAGTTATTGTTCAGCAAAAGGTTTAATAAGAAACATAAGTGTATTTTGTTTCATTTGTATTTTCTTTTAATGTATTTGAAGCTAAAAATCTCATTTTTATTATTCTTACGCTTGTGGACAGATAAATGCTACATTCAGAATATCTGTAGCTGTCACTAGCAGAATACATGCACAAATTACATAATATACATGTTGAAAACTTAGCTTTTAAGTTTTTTTTAAAGGAATACCAGTTGTACATAATGTATGTATTCTAAATATAGTTTTAATTTTAGCTATTTTGTTTGAATTCTGAATTAGCAAAAGCAACAACTTTATGTCTCATTGTTTAATTTTTCTGATTTTTTTTAGTCAGGCTTAAAAAAGGAGCAAACACCTACTCTGTCAAACATTCAAAACTAAAACTAGTTTTGAACATTTTATGTCTGTTATATATTTAATTTTATACTGATTTCTGATTTGTTGCACATTACTGCCAATTTTTAAATTTTGATTACTTTGTAAAAAAATTTGGTATTTAAGGAATCCAAATTTATAGCATAATATTTTAAATTTCAGAATAAGAAAGTGCTTAATGACATTAGGAGATGCATACTCTTAATGAATGTGTATTTTAATTTTCCTGATTAAGTTTTTATTTTGATGGGCAAAGTTCCAGAAATAAATTTTATTTTTTTTAAAGGCAGTGGTTTTATGCTACTTAATGGATTCAAAATTATAGTAGAAATTTCAATAGGAAAAATTGTTTTAACATATCTTAATTTTGTATAATTGATAGGTAGATTAAGAAATGAGTGAATAAAATACAAGACACATAGTATATCTTTTATGCAGTTTAACCCTAATTTTAATTCATTCTAAGTGTCAAATGTAAGATGATTAATACTTGTGTCATTTGCTAAAACATTACAGGCAGCATTCTTGAATTTATAGTATAGTAGGGGAATCTAACATTTGTTAGTATTCTAGTAAGTCTTCTGACCAATCAGATTGTTAGGGTTGTAATACCTTCTGTCCATCTATTCACATTCTCTTCCTGCAAGTTTTCAAGGTCATTACTTTGCAAATACTCATCCATTTCAGCATATTTCATGATCTGGTATGCTGTATAGTCTGGATGCAACCACTGTGCAGATTTTACTGCTTAAAATAGTGTATCTGTTAGTCAGAGATTCTGCTGATAGAGCTTCTTAAGAGTCTTAGTCAAAATACTTTCAGGAAGCTTGTGGGTACAGTCCAGTAAACAGCGTTCTTCTGTGTAAAGGATTTCTAAGTCTTTAGTACAAGAAGTGGGCAGACTAGTGTTTTTAGTTCCATCTTGACTATGCAGCACTTTAAGTAAGGTTAACCAGGGTACCAAGTGTACTTTTACAAGGTCACTGTTGAATCCTCTTGGTGGCTTTGATTCATACCGAAAGCAACTTACCTGTATTTTGTCACCTCATTTATTTTATTCTCCCCACTAGTTACATGTTATTTCTTACAGAAGAGCAGGAGTTCTGTAGCATTTTGCATTTGGGGTTAGATTGCTGACAATTTCTTTATTAGTTAAGAGGTTTATATTAGATGAATTCTTGATTTTTTAAAGTCTATAGTATTGATTATTTGAATACTCTCATAAAGCTTTATAGGTATGTCATTTTGAAAATAGATTAGGAGACTACATGTGTTTATGCCTGCAAAAACAAAAATGAGTATTGATTTTAATCAAATCTTTATGTGATTTTGTTGCCCAAATAGAGAATCCCCATTTTATTTTTTATGTGTTAATAAACCTAACATTCAAATGTGGAAATTAAAAGTATATTTCTAGATATATGAAATAACTATGAAGTTAAAATCATTTGTTGAAGCTATAATTAGTAAAAGGTCTTTTTTTTTTTTGCTAGCATAGTGTATCAGTAGGCTATCAGTACTGCATAGCTGTTTTTATCTGAGTTACTAGAATCTGTATGTAAGTAAAATAAAATAAAACAATAATAACAATGAAAAAAAAGTGTATTTGGAAAGGTATGGATTTAAAAAATAACCTCTACACGGGAGTATAAACTCAGGATACAACTGAATAGAAGATTTAGGATCTTAAAATGATTGTGGTCCGAATTTGGAAACATGTAATGAAGATCATGTTCCTGAAGTTGTAGTTGAAGTGTTCACAGCACTTAATTCAGTCAGATAGGATCTAAATATCAGAACTTAAGGAAAGAACAGGAAAGGAAAAGAAAAAGCTTTACATTTCTTGATGTGAGGTTAAGCAATAGGGATTATTGGCCATGAAGAGAATGGGAATATTAAATGTCTTTTATTGATTATTAAGTATTGCATAAAATATTACTCTCTGAAAGTTCATGTTGTGAAACATTGATTTTTGAGGTAAACAAATGAGTGTAAAGGGTTTTGCAAGTAAACTGAATAGAGAATGCCTGCTTATCTAGTGCCACCTGAAACTATATTATATACCTCTAGTAATGAGTCAGAATCAATTCCACAACAACTGAGTTTGGTAATGGCTAGCCCTTTCTCACCTGTTTAATTTGAGGCAGTATTATAAGAGAACGAATCTCAAAAAATTTAGAGCTTTAAGAAATTGGGTTTATACAAGTTGTTGGACAAATCTTAGCCTGTGTCATTTTGACTTTTGTGTTTATAGGGGTTTAAAAACATTGTGGTCATTACTCTGTGAATGTTGAAAGTGTGTGTATTTGGGAATGATGATGGGGGTGTGGGGGCGGGGAGCAAGGGAACTTCAGTAGCTCTTATTAATGCTAATGGAAGTTCATCATATAAATCCTCTACACGTTGTCAGATGGAACAGCCTACCTGCAAATATTGGAAAGATTATAATGCAAACCGAACAAAATTCAGAGTTAAGAATAAAATTCTGCTGGTTAATCTAGTGTCCTGTCTTCTTTTCAGTTGCAAACTGACTAACATTTTCCAATTTTAGTGTTTTACATTGGCACTTTTTTTTTTTTAAACATTCATGTCTTTCATGTCTTTATAATCTCTTTTTAAACAAAAATTTTGAAATGAGCTTACTTTAGATAAAATGGCATAAGTTTATGAGGAGAAATAATTTGAAGGCTTAAAGAAAGAAGCATATGTGACATGATCTTTGTATTTTGTAGTTCAGTCATTAGTTGCACTAAAAAGAGAATAGCTTATCTCATAAATTTTTGTATCAACCAAATATTTTACAAAATGCATACAAGAATTTTTAAGATTGCCTTTTAGTATTTTAGATGCTTTTGTAAGGCTTATACGGGAAAGATTAGTAAAAGATTATTTTATGAAGACTTTGAGGCATGTAATTATAATTTATTTCAGTGGAAATGCTTTGAACAGGTATGGATGCAGCATGATATTTAGTAATATACTGTATATGTATCCTACATCACTTCTAAAGAGGGCTGTCAAATGTGTTTATATTTTATAGGTTAAAATTGAGAATATGTAATGTTTTAAAATTATGTTTACCATTACATAGAGCCCTAGTGGCACAGTGGTTAAGAGCTACAGATGCTAACCAAGAGGCTGGCAGTTGGAATCCACCAGCTGCTCCATGGAAACCCCATGGGGCAGTTCTACTCTGTCCTATAGGATTTCTATGAGTTGGAATCGACCTGACGGCAGTGGGTTTGGTTTGATTTTACCATTACGCGTAAAAACTGACATTCAAATTTTAAAAGATTCATTCAGGTTGAAACTATGGGTACATTTTTGTAGTCTGCTATTTTTCTTTGAGTTTTAGAACCTACAGAGATTAGAACCTATGGCAGAATTCTTTAGAACCTATAGCAAAATTCATGTGTGCATTTGGGTGGGTTAATATATACAAAGTTTCATTTTTTATTTTTGAAGTATATTTCTTACCTCACTACACGTATGCTTTGTTTTATTCTCTTTTTAAGAAAAATTTCTTTTTCTTTTTTTTTTTTTTAGAATGTTTAAGAAGTTTATGAATTAAAGCTTACTTTATTTTCTTTTGTTTTGAAGATGATTGTGAATGTGTTTCCATAGAATTGGGGTAAAGGATAAACCTAGATCCCCACTATCAGTTTTTTTTTAACATTATTTTACAATTCCAAATATCTGACCGTATGTACCTGCAGAATAAAAGGCAAATTGGGTTCAGAGTTTATCATTGTGACTTAGTGTTCTGTGAAAATGTGTTCAGCTGTTGCATTGTTATTTAATGTTGCCTTTTTTGGTATTCTTAATTTTATATTCATTTTTTATATTCTAGGAAACTTGAATGTTACTCTTCAAGTTTGGGATATAGGAGGACAGACAATAGGAGGCAAGATGTTGGATAAATATATCTATGGAGCACAGGTATGCCATGAATTTTATGATTATTCTAATAATGAAAATACACACCTTTACATACATTCTTTCTACACTTGATTTTTATCTGATATGTACAGAGACTAATTTTGCCTTGTGTTAATCCTTTTGTTTCAACCTCCTCAAATTATGTTTGGAATGATTTGGGTGAGGAAACTGGTATGAGTATAATAACTTTCATATGCTACTTATATTACTAGATGTTGTCAGTAGTTGAATAAATACAGTGATAAATGATATCTTGATATTTATTAGCTCATTTGATTATAGTGACTACTTTCAGAACATGTAAACTCAATGAAAAATATAGAGAGGGAGAAGTTAAGTTCATTTTAAGTTGTGAGGACAAAAAAAACTACCTATCTGTGTAGTTTGGTAATGCTGTATTTTCAATAGAAAATATACGTAGAGAAGAAAAATCAGTTAAATTATTTCATAACAAAAAATCTTCGGCAGTATCAGCTTATATAGGTGTAATTTCTAAGTTTTATAATGAAATTATCATACAACTAGAAAATATGCATGGTAGTAATATACTTTAAAAAGTTAATTACTTCTCTTTGTCCGGACACATGTTCAGTGAAGAATCATTGCCTTTTTAATGCTTTGGCAGATTACTTTAGATTTAATGACAGAGACTTTAGCAATATAGTAATGCCATTGAATATGCCTGTCTGATGAAGTAGGGTGTATAGTATACAGCTGAATATGAAGTGCATGTTGCTTACTGAACTCTGTAGTTAATACTTACTGATATGCTATTTATTTATTTTTTCTTCTATTTTTAATTTGTGTATCTTCCACATCATCATGAGACATTAGAGGGATCATACTCATACTGTTTATTTAGTTTTCATTGGAATTTGGTTTTTTAAGTGGAGGAATCATAATTTGGTTAGGTGAAAACTCAGTTTGTTTAGGCAGCCCATAATAATTTAGAGGCAGTTATTAGTATGTTGCTCATAAGAAATAAACCTGTAAGAATCTGTAAGACAGAGAATGTTTAGTACTGTACTGTAGTAGTTTGGTTCTCGACAAATACTATTGCCTTATTTTTGGATGGAAAACAGGTTCTGAATTGTTTCCTAAGATACTCAGAGAAGGATAAACCAAAAAATCCAAACCAAACTCATTGCCGTCAAGTCAATTCGAACTTATAGCGACCCTATAGGACAGAGTAGAACTGCCCCATAGAGTTTCCAAGGAGCACCTGGTAGATTTGAACTGCCAACCTTTTGGTTAGCAGCCATAGCTCTTAAGCACTATGCCACCAGGGTTTCCAGAGAAGGATAAGTAAGGTCTAATACAATTCTGAATCATACGTAAAGGCCCTAGAGTTTTGTTTTTTGCATTATTGATATTTAGATTTGGCTCTTAGAACTTTCTTCATTGTCTTCAGCGTTGTTCTTTGTCCACTGGAAAATCTTTCTGCTCATGTTTAACATTTTTACATGGGACCATATGACTATGCTGTTTTTAGGTGCCTTTGAATTGGCCCCGACTCATAGTGACTGTATGTACAACTGAATGAAACACTGCCTGGTCCTGCATCATCCTCACAATCTTTGTTAAGCTTAAGCCCATTGTTGCAGTCACTGAGTCAGTCCATCTCATTGAGTCTTTCTCTTTTTTGCTGACCCTCTACCTTACCAAGCATGATATCCTTCTCCAGGGTTTGGTCCTTCCTGATAACATATCCAAGTACGTGAGAAGAAGTCTTGCCATCCTTGCTTCTAAGGAGCATTCTGGCTATAGTTCTTCCAAGACAGATTTGTTTGTTCTTCTGGTAGTCCATGGTATATTCAGTATTCTTCGCCAACACCATTATTCAAAGGCATCAATTCTTCAGTCTTCTTTATTCATTGTCCAGCTTTCACATGCATCTAAGGCGACTGAAAACACCCTGGCTTGGATCAGGTGCACCTTAGTTCTCAAAGTGACATCTTTGCTTTTTAACACTTGAAAGAGGTCTTTTGCTGCAGATTTGCCCAATGCAATGTGTCTTTTGATTTCTTGACTTCTAGTTCCATGGGTGTTCATAGTAGATCCTAGTAAAATGAACTCCTTGACAACCTCATTATCTTTTCTGTTTATCATGATGTTGTTTATCGGTCCAGTTGTAAGGATTTTTGTTTTATGTTGAGATGCAGTCCATACTGAAGGCTATGGTCTTTGATCTTCATCAGTAAGTGCTTCAAGTCCTCTTCACTTTCAGCAAGCAAAGTTGTATCATCAGCATATCACAGCTTGTTAATGAGTCTTCCTCCAGTCCTTATGCTGCGTTCTTCTTCATATAGTCCAGCTTCTTGGATTATTTGTTCAGTATACAGATTGAATCAGTATGGTGAAAGGGTACAACCCTGATGCACACTTTTCCTGACATTAAACCATGCAGTATCCCCTTATTCTGTTTGAGCAACTGCCTCTTGGTCTATGTACATGTTCCTCATGAGCACAGTTAAGTGTTATACATTCCCATTCTTCGCAATGTTATCCATAATTTGTTATGATCTGCACAGTTCAATGCCTTTGCATAGTCAGCAAAACACAGGTAAACATTTTTCTGGTATTCTCTGCTGTCAGCCAAGATCCATCTGACATCAGCAACGATATCTCTGGTTCCACGTCCTCTTCTGAATCCGGCTTGAATTTCTGGCAGTTCCCTATCAATGTAGTGCTGCAACCACTTTTAAATGTTTTTCAGCAAAATTTTACTTGCATGTGATATTAATGATACTGTTCTAGAATTTCTGCATTCTGTTGGATCACCTTTCTTTGAAATGGGCATAAATATGGATCTCTTCCAGTTGGCTGGCCAGGTAGCTGTCTTCCAAATTTCTTGGCATAGATGAGTGTATTCCTTCCATCATCTTTTGATGCTTCTTGTGTCGTTCAATATTTTCCCCGTAGAGTCCTTCAGTATTGCAACACGAGGCTTGAATTTTTTCTTCAGTTCTTTCAGCTTGAGAAATGCTGAGCGTGTTCTTCCCTTTGGTTTTCTAACTCCAGGACTTTGCAGATTTCATTATAATTCTTTACTTTGTCTTGATCTGCCCTTTGAAATCTTCTTTTCAGCTCTTTTACTTCATCATTTCTTCCTCTTTAGCTACTCTACATTCAAGAACAGGTTTCAGAGTCTCCTCTGACATCCATTTTGGTCTTTTCTTTCTCTCTTGTCTTATTAATGACCTCTTGCTTTCCTTATGTATGATGTCCTTGATGTCATCCCATGACTCATTAGGTCTTCGGTTATTAGTGTTCAGTGTGTCAAATCTATTCTTGAAATAGTCTCTAAATTCACATGGGATATACTCAGGGTCATACTTTGGCTCTTGTGGACTTGTGCTAATTTTCTTCAGCTTCAACTTGAAGTTGCATATGGGCAATTTATGGTCTGTTCTGCAGTTGGCCCCTAACCTTGTTCTGACTGATGATACTGAACTTCTCCATCGTTTCTTTTTACACATGTAGTCAATTTTATTCCTGTGTGTTCCATCGGACAAGATCCATGTGTATAGTCAACATTTTTGTTGTAGAAAAAGGGTATTTGCATTGAAGAAGTCATTGGTCTTGCAAAATTCTATCATGCAATCTCTGGTGTCATTTCTATCACCAAGGCCAAATTTTCCAACTACTGATTCTTCTTTGTTCCCAACTTTCACATCCCAGTCAACAGTAGTTATCAGTGCATCTTGATTGTACCATTCCTCTTCAATTTGTCATTCCTGGCATAGTAGATCAGTACTACCAACATTTGCATTTTGTTGATTTTTTTGTATGAACTATTTTAATTCCCTTCTCCTTTCCTTTTGTGTATATTTTTTAGTTAATTTCTTTGTTGTTAGTAGAGTGATTACATTTTACATCTTACATTTACAGCAATCTGGTTTACAGTGATACCAACTTAACTTCAGTAACATATAAAAACTCTATTCCTATACTACTTCTCCCCCACTCCCTGTTCATGTCGTTATCATTAATTACATCTTTATATATCATGTGCCCTGTAACATATATTGTACTTGTTTTTCACGCATTTGTCATTGTAAAGCATGGATATAACCACTAGAATACCTTAAAACTTGTCTTTATATTTGCCCCTGCAATTGCCTTTAATGGACATCTTTTTTTTTCTTTTTTCTATGTATAGCTTCAAATTATTGTCTGGAGTCCTTTTTTTTTCTATCTGAATGATTTTCTTCAGCGTTTTTTTTGTAGGACAGGTCTAGTGTTAATGAACTCCTTCAGCTTTTGTTTATCCAGGAATGTCTTAAGTTTGTCCTCATTCTTTTTTTTATTTTTTTAATTTTATTTTTTATATTTTATTGTACTTCAGGTGAAGGCTTACAGAACAAATAGTTTCTCCTGAAACAGTAGTACACA
>NW_004444154.1:2348881-2356844 GCF_000243295.1 Trichechus manatus latirostris
TTTTTTGTCTGTATTTTCCATAAATTTGTCTATTTTTTCCTCATGTTTCTCAGCTTTTTGCCTCAGTTCTTGGAGAATTACAAGCATTAGAGGTTTGAATTCCCTATCAGGTCGTTCTAGTGCATTTTCTTCCACAGGGGGGTCATCTGGTGTTTTATTTTGGATGCCTACTGGAACCATCCTGTCCTGTTTTTGTCCTCATTTTAAAGGACAGTTTTGCCTGATATAGTATTCTTGGTTGACAGTTATCTTCTTTCAGCACTTTATGTTATTCCCCTGCCTTCTGGCCTCCAAGGTTTTGGAGGTGATATCAGCATTTAATGTTATTGATGATTGTTTGATGTGACAATTCACTTCTGTCTTGTCGCTTTCATGATTCTTTAGCTTTAGTTTTTGAGAGCTTGATTATAATCTATCTTGGTGTCTCTTCAGTTTTGTCCTACTTAGGGTTCATTGAGCCTCTTGGATTTGTAGATTCATGTCCTTCATCAGATTTGGAAGTTTCTCCCCTTAATTCTTTGAAATATCTTTTTGTGGCTTTTTCTCTCTCTCCTCCTGGGATCCCATAATGCATATACTAGTTCGCTTGATAGTGTCCCATACTTTCATTTGATCCTTCTCACTTGTTGCTCTTCATATTCCATAATTTTGATTACCTTATCCTCTAGATCACTGATTCTTTTTTCTGCCAGCTCAGATCTTCTGTTAAAACTTTTCAGTGTGTTGTTCATTTTAGTTATTGTGTATTTAATTCCTGTATTTCTTTTTAATTTCTTTTTATAGTGTCTATTTATATTCTTGTTTTGGTCATACATCATTTTTTTAATTACCTTTAGTTCTTTGTTCATGTTTACCTTTAGTTCTCTGAGCATGTTCAATATTGCTGTATTGTATTCTTCTACAATTTGTTCATTATCTGGGCTTTTATAGAGATAATTTCTCTCCCTTTGTCTTGTTCTTTTGAATGGGTCACGATTTCTATTTTCTTTGTGTCATTTTTTTGTTGAAACCAGGACATTATAATATTATAATGGGTTAGCTTTCTTAATTCCTCTCCATACCCAGTGCTTTACAAAGCACTAATTTCTGCAAAAATTTTTATGTAGGCATAGCCTTCAGTCTTTGCTTACCGTTCCCTCTGCCATCCTGTGAGAGCTTCATTTCAGGGCAGAATGAAGTTTTAGTCCTTTTGACAGCTTGGAGAAGACACCAGATCATTCCACCCTCAGTGGGCACAGCCTTCAGTCTTTGCTTACCGTTCCCTCTGCCATCCTGTGAGAGGTTCATTTCAGGGCAGAGTGAAGTTTTAGTCCTTTCAACAGCTTGGAGAAGACACCAGGTCATTCCACCCTCAGTGGGCACAGCCTTCAGTCTTTGCCCACTACTTCCTCCGATGTTCTGTGAGAGGTCTGATTCTGACCAGACTGAGGTTTCAGTCTTTCAGGCCACTCCAAGACTGGTCAGAAAATGCACGCTGAACAATCTGCCAACAAGATCTGTTTTATTTACTTTGGAGCCAGAGATCCGGACCCTTCTTAGTGCACAAGAGAGCCTTGAGTTGTCTGGGGTACTCTGCAGCTATATGGCTGCTGCACTGGGAGGCAAGGGGCAGGGACAGCAGATAAAGTGATCTTACCATTTAATTTTCATCCTTATCTTGTTTTAGTTTGTGGTTTCATGTTGCCATCCTTTGCTTGCTTTTTCAGAGTTTTTTGGGGTTTATTGGAGTTCCCAGGTGATGTAAACAGTTAACATGCTTGCCTGCTAAGCAAAAGATGGGAGGTTCATGTCCACCCAGAGACACCTCAGAAGAAAGGCCTGGTGATCTACCTTAAAAAAACCAGCCATTGAAAACCCTATGGAGCACAGTTGTACTGTGAAACATGGGTTCATCATGAGTTGGAGTCACATGATAGCAACTGGTAGTGGTACAGGTTTTAGTACAGATTTCTCGTTGCTTTTCTTGGTGTTCGTATGGTGAGGGTTGGGATTTTAGAACTATTCACATCACCATCTTCCCAGAAGTTCTCTAGTAGTATTTTAATGCATTTAATAACTTCATATTACATGATCCTTTTATATCATATTATTTTTCTTTAAAATGAATCTACTGCTTGTAGAGTTGTAGATGCTTTATATTGCTCATCTGATGAATACTTTGGATTTTGGCACACGTGCTACAGATAGTAATCTTTCACAAATAATATTTTGACAGACTGTTTTGAGGAAGTCAGTTTAATGTGTTATCTATGATTTAACTTTATATTCTCTAACTTCTGTATTATGCACAGAAAGAATTATACAAAATGGTGCTATTAAACAGTGAAGTAAAAAAAGATTTTTTTTTTAAAGCATTTCTTACATCCAGGAAGAAGCTTACTTGTAGGCTGGGAGTTAATTTGGATCCAAATAAAAACTGATTATCCTTTTCACTCCTCGCCTCCCCCTGTGACATTAAGCTTCAGTCTATTGAATGATTTTGGTTGAAACCAAATTGAATTGACACCCAAGAAAAAATTAGTGAAGTATTTTGACAAGATCTAAGAATTGAAATATATCCCAGCTAAATTCTCAGATTTTAAATTAACTTAAAATTTTCTAGGAGTCTTTAGAGAGACATTATAGCTATTTTTCATAGTGGTTAGTAGCAAACACACAGTACATAGTGTTTAGTGCCCCGTAACCTGTGGCTAACAGAGGCTAATAACAAACCTCAAAGAAGGATTGCATGTTTCATTTTTGTAGCTCTTTCCGTCCTAGAATCTAAGTGGTTAGCAAACACTGCCCCCACTGAGCATAAACTCAATGAAGTGTAGTCATTTGTGAGGGGGAACATAACTACTATTGTGTGCCAGTGCCCCACACAGATGAATCTGCTTTTTAACTACCAACAAAATGATTTGGTGTCTGTATGGTAACTGGGGAAAGAACACATCTCAAATATGAACTCCTTGAGACCCTCTGCTGTCTTTCTACTATGAATTTTTTAGTTGGATATTTGCCAACTTATCCCTGATTGTATTTATAGACTTCTCTTGCATTAGTGTTTCTTCTCGTAGTTTGTACTTATACAGCAAAGTGTATGTTATTATAGCTGTTGTATAATTTGTATACCTTTATTTCTATATATAATTGAAAACTAAAGTAGTTTATTTGTCCTGAAGAACTGGGAGAAAAAAATTCCTGCATTTTGGGAAGGGGAAACCTTTCATTTTTAGGGAAGTTAATTGTGTGTGTACTGTTTCTAGAAAACCAAACCCATTGCCATTGAGTCGATAGAACTGCCCTATAAGGCTTCCAAGGCTGTAAATCTTTACGGAAGCAGACTGCTGCATCTTTTCTCCTGCAGAGCCACTGGTGAATTCGAACCACCGACCTTTTGATTAGCAGCCAAGTGCTTAACCACTGCGCCACCAAGGCTCCTTGTGAACTGTCTAGAATGTTAAATTTTAGAAAGAAATCTATGAAATATCTTACAAGACTGTTAAGTGTTGTTTTCCTTCAAAACTGCTATCAGTTATTTGGAAATGGTATCCATTTGACTTACTGCCTCATTATGCTTATTAGATATGGTGACAAGTGAAATAGATGAAAACAAAATATTATTTAAAGTAATCTTACATAATATTTACTAAAAGTCTTGGAACTTATAAAGAGAAACTTTGTGCTCTTTAAAGTAGGAGCAGTTTATAATTAAAGCCATGTAACTAATAGAAACATCATTGAACTGGGACTGAAAAAGCCTGGTTTTGTGCCCATCTACTAGAATATCAATAGCTACTTGTCAAAACTTTGATTTCTGTGTGCACTGCTGTTTTCGTTAGTATTTTTTGGGTTCTAGTTTCTGAGATTCTTTAAATATTGCAATTCTGTGTTACTTCAATTGGGAATGACTTAGCCAGTTTACTTAATTTGATCTTCTCTTGATTAGAAAGGCCTCCTAATATTTTATGCTTGTTTGTTATCTATCGTAAAGAATTAAAAAGGTGGTTTTAAATTTCTTTTTAGTGTTTAACAAGGAAGAAGTTGCATAATCAAGAACTAAACCAGTAGTAGACACGAAAGTATAGAATGATTGATTCACTGATAACTGGCCTGGGAGTAATAAATATTAGAAAGAAAATAGAAGAAATAGGAATTTAAAAAATGTTATTGAAAAACTGAGCTGTGAGTACTGTGTACCAGCCCTGGTGCTAGTGCCTGGGGGATATAGCAGACCTTGGCTTTCTAGTTTATATTTGGGGATGTAGTAGTGATAAAAACATACCGTTCAGCAGTTAGCCTAGTATAACTGCGTATAAGCATATTACCTCCTATACTGAAGTGGAAACAAAAGGGATGTGTATATTTGATTAGTTTTGAAATTTTGCTATAATAACCCACAATAAAACTGTAAAAAGATAGTAATGTTGCATTTGGATAGGACAGCTTTATATGATACAGACCAGTGCTTTTTAATTTATTTTTTCCTGTCATGACACACATGGCCGATATGTACATACAAAACACACTCCCACTTTTGTAGTCAGGCTTGAAAGAAATCCAAAAACGTTTTTTTGGAGGGAAAGTAAAAGCATTTTGTAAGTATGTGAGTAATAAAGTTAACCACTTAAATATCATTAAAGTTATCTTTTTGTGATAAAATAATTATAGCTAATCTAATTTTAATGAAGAATTTGAGTTTACTTTTAAGAAGTATTTTGATTTTTTTAGACCGCCATGCCACAGGTGATATTAATAAGCAAAACAATCATGTATATTTGAATAAGCATGAACAAAATTACTTTGTTAAAATTGTAATATTTAGTTTTCATAGATAAAAAAACATGTTATTAAGATTTAGTTAATATTTTTGAGTGCCTGCTAGATAATTGCCAAGAATATCAGGCACTGAGCTGGGTCCTGGGGATATAGTAATGAAAAAAAGCACACTGTCCTTAAGGAGCCGATATTTTAGTGGAGAAGGTAGACCGTGAACAAGTAAACAGAATGTGATCATTGTTAAGAAAAGAGAACTGCATGGTACTCTGGGAAAGTACAACCTAGCCTGGGAGGTCAGGGATTACCCCTCTGAGGAAGTGACATTTAAGCTGAAACTTAAAGGATAAAAAGATTGGAAAACCACAAGAGAACATGTATAGAGGCCCAAAAGTGAGTAAGAGTTTTGTATTTTCCAGAAACTGTGAAACAAGACAAATGTGATAAGAATGGAAGGAGGGATAAAAGAATGGTGTGAAATGGGACTAGATAGGTAGGCAGTGGCCAGGTTTGTTGTTGTGTGCTGTTGAGTCAACTCCAATTCATAGCGAGCCTATAGGAACTAGTAAAACTGCCCCATAGGGTTTCCTAGGCTGAAATCTTTATGGGAGCAGATCGCCAGATCTTTTCTCCCCATGGGGCCATTGTGTGGGTTCGAACTGCCAACCTTGCAGTTAGCAGCAAGTGCTTAACCATTGCAGTTAACCATTGTGCCACCAGGGCGCCTTCATTCTGGGGGTAATGAAAAGCAATGAAAGGGTTTTAAGCTGGGGAATGATAGAATTATATTTGCATTTTAAAAGGATTGCTTGGTTGCTGTATGGACAGTGGATTTTAGGAGTCTGGAGTGGACATAAAGGGACCAGAAAGGAGTTCATCACATTAGTCTAGGTGAGGAATCATGCTAGCTTGCTCTAGTATAGCTTTATTGGACATGTAATTCATTTCATCATTCTGCCTTAGAGAAATTCTAGTAATTTTGACAGTTGTATTACTACTAACAAATATTCATGACATCATAGTTGCTCACTTGACCAATCATAGTTTCTTCATCTATCCCTGCTGTTTTCACTTTCAGAAAGATAGATATCTTTGTGAAAAATTGAAAAGAAAATTGAATTTACTATAAAATCGCAAGTTGTAAAGCACTGATAGTTGTAGGTCAGTAGTGATGGCTCAGTAGGAGAACTCCTGAATCTTAACCTCTTGAGGGAGTTTATAATGATAAACTTGAGTTTGCTCTAATTCCATCCATTTATTCAAGTAGTGCAGTTCAGATCCACGAGCTGCTCCTTGGAAACCCTATGGGGCAATTCTACTCTGTCCTGTAGGGTTGCTATAAGTCAGAATTGACTGGATGGCAACAGGTTTGTTTTGTTTTTTGGTTTGTTTAGATGTTAGTGTTAAAATGGTAATGAATAGATAAGACTCCCACTCTCACGATCATATTATCTTGTGTGATAAATTTGTATGGGGGAAGCATATAGTGCCGTAGGAATGCTTAGCAGTAATCCAGATGAGTCTATAAGATTCAAGAATGATATCTTAGAGGATATAACATTTATATTAACACTGGAGACAGGAGGAATTAGATACCAAATTTGGGTAGAGCAGCAGCAAACAGTTTAGATTTGTGTTTTAGAAAAGATTATTCTGGCTGCTATGTGGAGAATGATTTGGAGGAAGAGAAGGAGGAAGCCAGTTGGATGGCAATTGCACTAATCTAGGTGGGGTATTATGGTGGCTTATTCTAGGTTAGTGTACAGGGAATGTAGAGAAGCTGTTAATTTAAAAGACTGTAAGGAGGTAGAATTAACAGGATTGGTGATCAGTTAGAGAATGAGGGAGATGGAAAAATCAAAGAGGAGGTCCAGGCATCTGAATAGGTTACTGTATCGACAGGTACTATTCACGAATTAGGGCTCAGGAGCAGCAGCTGCTTTCTGAAGATCAGTTTCAAACATGTTCAGCTTATTGAACACACATGTGGAGATCACTGGAAACGAAGTCAAGACATTTAGAGATTGGGATATTTAGTAATTTTTCTACATAGATACTGATTTCACTCAGGATCATGGCAAGGCTTAAGGTAGAGAGAAATGCTGTGAGCCAGTTGCTACAAAGATTGCCTCAGTGAACAATGGGAGGTGATAGGAGGGTGAGAGGTGGACATAGATGGGAAGATGATCTGAGGGCTCTAGATGAATGACATGAAGCATCGAGAAGCACACATTTTTTTTTGGATTAAAATTTTTAATCCGAATTTATCACGTACTTAGGAAAGTACACAAATTCTAAGTGTATAGCTTAATGAATTTTCACAAAGTGAAGGTACCTGGATAACCACTACCTAGATCGAGATATAGAATATACCTAATCTCCATAAACATCCTTCCTTACTCTTTTTAATCATCTCCCCCCTACCGCAAAGTAACCACTGTTCTGATTTCTATCACTATGGATCAGTTTTGCATATTTTTGAACTTTATATATAAGGAATCTGATATACAATATATACTATTTTATGTCTGGCTTCATTAACTCACCATTATCTTTGTGAGATTCATCTATATTGTTGCATGTAGCAGTAGTTTGTTCATTTTTATTGTCTTACAGTATTTCATTATATGAATAAACTTCGGTTTAGTTATTCTTTCTGCTTATAGGCTTTGCACCATTAAGAGTAGGGCTGCTACAGATATTTGTGTACATACGTTTTGGTATGTTGTTGTTGTTAGGTGCTGTTGAGTCGTTTCTGACTCATAACAACCCTATGTACAACAGAAGGAAACACTGCCCAGTTCTGTGCCATTCCCACACTTGTTGCTATGTTTGAGCCTATTGTTGCAGCCACTGTGTCAGTCAATCTCATTGAGGGTCTTCCTCTTTTTTTGCTGACCCTCTACTTTACCAAGCATGATGGCCTTCTCAAGGGACTTCCTTTTGGTATGTATGTATACACACACACATACACACATGTACTTATATATCTATGAAAAAATATAAGTATATATTTCTGTGTCTGTCTGTGTTTCTGTCTATCCATCTATCCATCTATCTGTCTATCCATCTATCCATCCATCCATCCACCCATCCACCCATCCACCCATCCATCCATCCATCCATCCACTCATCCGGCCATCCGTCCATCCATCCATCCATCCATCCATCCCTCCATCCATCCATCCATCCATCCATCCATCCA
>NW_004444154.1:2356944-2415569 GCF_000243295.1 Trichechus manatus latirostris
CCATCCATCCATCCATCCATCCATCCATCCATCCATCCATCCATCCATCCATCCATCCATCCATCCATCCATCCATTTATACATCCATTTGTCTGTATTTCCTTTGGATATATGTTGGAATGGAATTACTAGGTCATGTGGAAATTATCGAACAATATCATTAATACCACACACAAGTAAAATTTTGCTGAAGATCATTCAAAAGTGGCTGTAGCAGTATATCAACAGGGAACTGCCAGAAATTCAAGCCAGATTCAGAAGAGGACATGGAACCAGGGATATCACTGTTGATGTCACATGGATCCTGGCTGAAAGCAGAGAATACCAGAAAGATGTTTATCTCTGGGTTTTTTTTGACTGTACAAAGGTGTTCGATTGTGTGGATCATAACAAATCATGGATAACATTTCAAAGAATAGGAATTCCAGAAAACTTAATTATACTCTTGAGGAACCTGTACATAGATCAAGAGGCAGTCGTTCCAACAGACCAAGGGGATACTGCATGGTTTAAAGTCAGGAAATGCATCTGTCAGGGCTGTATCCTTTTACCATACCTGTTCAATCTGTATGCTGAGCAAATAATCCGAGAAGCTGGACTATATGAAGAAGAATGGGGCATCAGGATTGGAGGAAGACTCATTAACAACCTGCAGTATACAGATGATACGACCTTGCTTGCTGAAAGTGAAGAGGACTTAAGGCACTTGCTGATGAAGATCAAAGACCACAGCCTTCAGTATGGATTACACCTCAACATAAAGAGAACAAAAATCCTCACAACTGGACCAATAAGCAACATCATGATAAACGGGGAAAAGACTGAAGTTGTCAAGGATTTCATTTCACTTGGATCGAAAATCAACACTTATGCAAACAGCAGTCAAGAAATCAAGCAACGCATTGCATTGGGCAAATCTGCTACAGAAGACCTCTTTAAGGTGTTGAAAAGTAAAGATGTCACCTTGAAGACTAAGGTGCACCTGACCCAAGCCAGGGTGTTTTCAGTCGCCTGCTATGCATGTGAAAGCTGGATGATGAATAAGGAAGACTGAAGAAGAATTGACGCCTTTGAATTGTCATGTTGGAGAAGAATATTGACTATACCATGGACTGTCAAAAGAACTGACAAATCTGTCTTGGAGGAAGTACAGCCAAAGTGCTGCTTAGAAGCAAGGATGGCGAGACTATATCTCACATACTTTGGACATGTTGTCAGGAGGGCTTAGTCCCTGGAGAAGGACATCGTGCTTGGTAAAGTAGAGGGTCATCGAGAAGGAGGAAGACCCTCAATGAGCTGGATGGACACAGTGGCTGCAACAACGGGCTTAAGCATAACAACGATTGTGAGGGTGGCACAGGACCGGGCAGTGTTTGGTTCTGTTGTACATAATGTCACTATGAGTCAGAACCAACTCGATGGCACCTAATAACAACAACAACAACAGGGTAGATATAGCTAAACGTTGTCTATTTGCACTTCCACTAGCACATAGGTTTTTACCTGAAGAATATGAGTTGTGATAGAATGAGTGGCTTTCATTTGAGAGCATAGAGGAGTGGTAGTAGTATTTTCTTAGAATTGCAGGGTTTAGTTAACGCTTAGAAAATGGAGCAAGTTGTCACTGAAGAATTTGAAGATATAGAAAAATTTATTAAAATTGAAATCTGATTTCCAAAGGTTTGGGAAGAGGAGCAGTTGGAGGCCAAGAAAATCAGGTCCAGCAGTGCCCAAGTAGGTTCTCATATTTCAGTTATTGTCAACATGTATTGCATTTCTGAGGGAGTTGTACTTTCTTATAGATAGGAAGCTTCTGATAGTTTTCTGGAAGGAGTTAGAAGATTTCTGGATTGACTGATGCGTAAGAGACTCACGGCTTTGAGGATGCTTCTGTTATAGGCTCCAGAATAGGTGAATAGTTAGAGGTTTAGCTTTTGTGTACTGAGGCTGGTGTGACCTGGGAGTCAATAACTGGTCTCTAGAAATTTAAGACTGGTCCTATATAATCTACATGATCCTTTATCCATATGTGTATTTAAGGTGGTATGAGGCTTTTGTTAGTAATCATTTACAGTACACTTCATCATTGATCAGAAGAAATCAGAAAACAAATGATGCTACAATTGACAAATTCTGGCTGGGTCTCTGTTTCTCTTTCAGTTATGTAAGTGTGCTTTGAAAATATTTTCGAATTCCTTTTATTGTGTTCTGTATTTAGTTTATTTAGTTGATGAAGTTCTCTATTAGTACTTTGCTGAGAGTTTTTATAATGAGTGTTAGATTTTTCTCAAATTCTTTTTCTATATCAATTGATATGATCCTGTAAGTTTTGTCCTTTAGCCTATTGATGTGGTAGATTACATTGATTGATTTTCATATGTTGAACCAGCCTTGTATACCTGGAATAAATCCCACTTGGTCATGGTATATAATTTTTTATACATTGTAGGATTCTATTTGCTAATATTTTGTTGTAGATTTTTACATCTATGTTCATGAGATTTATTGGTCTGTAGATTTTCTTTCTTGTAATGTCTTTATCTGTTTTTGGTATTAGGTAATGATGGCCTCATTGGATGAGGTTGGAAGTGTTCCCTCTTTTTTTTTTTTTAATTGAAAGTGATTGTGGGGAATTGGTATCATTTCCTCCTTAAATGTTTGGTAGAATTTACCAATGAAATCATTTGGGCGTGGTGCTTCCTGTTTTGGAAGGTTATTAATTATTGAATAAATTTATTTACTAGATATAGGCCTTCGGACATACCTAGGAGTGGAATTACTAGGCCACAGGGTAGACCTTCAGTGAGATGGATTGACGCAGAGGCTGCAATGATGGACTGAAGCATAGCAACGATTGTGAGGATGGCGCACCACCTGGCATTTTCGTTCTGTTGTTCATAGCGTTGCTATGTGTTGGAACTGACTCGATGACACCTAACAACAACAACAACAACAACAACAGGGTCAAAACCAAAACCAAACCTGTAGCCATCGAGTCGATTCTGACTCATAAAGACCATATAGGACAGAGTAGAACTGCCACATAGAGTTTGCCAGGAGTGGCTGTTACGTTTGAACTGCCCACCTTCTGCTTAGCAGACAAACACTTAACCACTGTGCCACCAGGGCTCCAACAACAGGGTAGATATTGCTAAACATTGTAAATTTGACCAACAAAAGCATTTTTCTGTGTGAATCATAGAAATTATGGATAACATTGTAAAGAATGGGAATTCCAGAACACTTAATTGTGCTCATGTGCCAAGAGGCAGTCCTTTGAACAGAACAAAGGGATACTGCGTGATTTAAAATCAGGAAAGGTATTTGTCAGGGTTGTATCCTTTCACCATACTTATTCAATCTGTGTGCTGAGCAGATAATCTGAGAAGCTGGGCTATATGAAGAAGAATGCGGCATCATTGACAACTTGCAATATGCAGATGACACAGCCTTGCTTGCTGAAAGCGAAGAGGACTTGAAGCACTTACTGATGAAGATCAAAGACTAGAGCCTTCAGTATGGATTACATCTCAACATAAAGAATACAGAAATCCTCACAACTGGACCAATAAGCAGCATCATGATAAGTGCAGAAAAGATTGAAGTTGTCAAGGATTTCATTTTACTTCAATTCACAATCAATGCCTATGGAAGCAGTGATCAAGAAATCAAGCAACAAATTGCATTGGGCAAATCCGCTGCAAAAGACCTTTTTAAAGTGCTAAAAAATCAAAGATGTCAGTTTGAGGACTAAGATGTACCTGACCCAAACCATGGTGTTTTCAATCACCTTACGTGCACGCGAAAGCTGAACAGTGGATAAGAAAGACTAAAGAAGAACTGACGCCTTTGAATTATGGTGTTAGCAAAGAATATTGAATATACCATGGACTGCCATAAGAACGAAAAATATTTCTTGGAAAAAATACAGCCAGAATGCTCCTTAGAAGCAAGGGTGGCAAGACGTTGTCTCATGTACTTTGGAGATATTATAAGGAGGGACCTGTCCCTGGAGAAGGACATCATGCTTGGTAAGGTAGAAGAGGGTCAACGAAAAAGAGGAAGACTTTTGACGAGATGGACTGATGTCGTGGCTACAGCAATGGGCTCAAACATAGCAATGAGTTTTAGGATGGTGCAGTGTTTCATTCTGTTGTGCATAGGGTCACTATAAGTCAGAACAGGCTCAACGGCACCTAACAGCAACAACAACAAATATAGGTCTATTCAGATTATCTGTTTATGCTTATGAGTTTTGATAGTTTGTATCTTTCAAGGATTTGGTCCATTTCATCTAAGTTATTAAACTTACTACAATAGAGTTGTTCGTGGAATTACTTCATATCCTTTTAATACCCATGAAATCAGTAGTGATGCCCCTTCTTTCATCTCTGATGTTGGTAATTTGTGTTTTCACTTATTTTTTATTGGTTAGCCAGGATAGACGTTCATCAGTTTTATTTATCTTTATAAAGAACCAACTTTGGTTTATTTCCTATTATTTTCCTCTTTTCAGTTTCATTGATTTCTGCTCTGTTTTTTTCTTACGGTTGCTTTAGGCTTAAAGTGCTCTTACTTCACTACTTTCCTAAGGTGGAAGCTTATATTACTGATTTTAGATGTTTCTTCTTTTCTAATATATGCATTTAATGCTATAAATTTCCCCCTAAGCATTGCTTTTGCTGCATGCCACAAATGTTTGTAAGTTGTATTTTCATTATCATTTAGCTCAAAATATTTAAAAAATTTCTCTGGAGACTTCTTTGACCCATGTGTTATTTAGAAGTATGTTGTTTAATCTCCAGATATTTTGGGATATTCTAGCTATCTTTCTGTTGTTAATTTTTGCTTAATTTTCACTGTGGTCTGAGAACCTATTTTCTATCATTTCTCTTCTTTTAAATTAAAACAGACCCACTCAGGTATGTTTTATGGCCCAGAGTGTAGTCTCTCTTAGTGAATGTTCGATATGTACCTGAGATGAATGTGTATTCTATAGTTGTTGGATGGTATATTCTATAAATGTCAATTAGATCCAGTTGATTAATAATGCTGTTCAGTTCAAGTATATCCTTACTGATTTTCTGTTTGCTTGATCTATCAATCGCTGAAAGAGGGGTGTTCAAGTCTCATACTATAATAGTGAATTTGCGAATTTGGAATTCCTTTAAGTTCTACCAGTTTTGGCCTCATGTATTTTGGTGTTCTATTGTTAGGTGCATATACATTAAGGATTCTTATATCTTCTTGGAGAATTGGCCCTTTTATCATTATATAATGAGTCTTTATGTTTAAAGTGGTATTCCTATAGGCAACATATAGTTGAGTCTTATTTTTTAATTGAATTTAATAGTCTGTCTTTTAATTGGTATATTTAGACCACTCACCTTTAAGTGTGGATATAGTAGGATTAATATCTACCATGTTTGGAACTGTTTTCTATTTCTTGCACTTGTTCTTTGTTTCTGTTTTTCCTCAGATCAGTTAAAAGTAAAGGGATGGTGAAATGCAATGCTAATACTAATGAAAAGAAAGCTGAAGTAGCTATTTTAATTTCAGACAAAGCAGACATCAGAACACAGAAATTTACTGGGTATAAAGAATGGCATTATATAGTGATAAAAGGGCCAATTCTCCAAGAAGATATAAGAATCTTTAATGTATATGCACCTAACAAAAATGAATGAACAAAACCGAACATAACATCAAAGAACTGTGGGACTATTCCAAAAGGTATAACAGACATGTAATTGGAATACAGACGGAGAAAAATGTACTAGAAGAAATATTTGAAGTAAAATACATGAAGCCAAAACTGATAGAACTTAAAGGAATTCCAAGTTCACAAATCCACTGTTATAGTTTGAGACTTGAACACCCCTCTTTCAGCAATTGATAGATCAAACAAAATCAGTAAGGATATAGTTGAACTGAACAGCATTATTAATCAACTGGATCTAATTGACGTTTGTAGAATATTCCATCCAGCAACTATACAATACACATTCGTCTCTTTTCCTGTGTTCTCTCTCTCTTTTTTAGCATTTTATCTAAACATATCAGTTATACCTCTTTTAAACTTGGTTAGTGATTACCCCAGAGTTTACAATATACATTTTTAATTACTCTAAATACTCCATCAAATAGCAATATACCGCTTGGTGTGTAGTGCAGGTACCTCATAACAAAATATCTCAATTCTTCTTTTTCATCCCTTATGACATTGCTGGCATTCATTTTAGTTATCCATGTGCTATAGTCATTCAGTGGTCCCTGTGGTGCTTGGCTGCTAATTTAAAGGTTGGTGGTTTGAACCTACTCAGTGGCACCATAGGAGAAAGTCCTGGTGATCTGCTTCCATAAAGATTACAGCCAAGAAGACCATACGGAGACGTTCTACTTTATAACTCATGGAGTCGCCATGAGTCAGAATCAACTCAGTGGCAATGAATTTGGTTTCTTTTTGGTGTAGTCACTTAATACGTTGTTACTATTATTACTTAAACAAAGTTATCTTTCAGAACAATTAAGAATAAGAAAAAAGATTTTATTTTATTTTTATTCATTTCTTCTCCGATATTCTTCCTTTCTTTATGTAGATCCAAGTTTCTGACCTATATCTACCTGAAGAACCTCTTTTAACATTTCTTGCAGGATAGGTCCGCTGCCGATTAATTCTTCAGTTTTTGTTTCTCTAAGAAAGTATGTCTTCTTCATTTTTTTGAAGGATAATTTTGCTGGGTATAGAATTCTAGGCTACTCTGTTTTCTTTCAGCACTTTACATGTTTCATTCCACTCTCTTCTTACTTGCATGGTTTCTGATGTGAAGTTTTCTCTAATTTTTATTTTCCTTTTTCCATAGATAAAGCTTCCCCCACCTCAAGTTCTTTCTTTTTGTAATTGTTTTTGTACAATTTAAAAATGATATGCTTAGGTGTAGATTTTTTGGTATTCATCCTGCTTGGTTTCTCTGAGCTTACTGGATCTGTGGTTTGGTGTCTGTTATTACTTTGGCAAATTCTTGGCCATTGTTACTTCAAATATTTCTTCTAGTACATTCTTCTCCTCCTGGTATTCCAATTACATGTCTGTTATACCTTTTGGAATAGTCCCACAGTTCTTTGATGTTATGTTCGGTTTTGTTCATTTTTTTTTTCTCTTTGCATTTTAGTTTTAAAAGTTTTTGTTGACCTATCTTCAAGCTCACTGACTCTATCCTTGGCTGTACCCAGTCTGCTGATGAGTCCGTCAAAGGCATTCTTTATTTCTGTTATAGTGTTTTTGATTTCTAGCATTTCCTTTTTATTATTTCCTAGAGTTTCTCTCTGTTTACATTACCCACCTGGTGTTGCATGTTGTTTACTTTTTTCCATTAGAGCCTTTAATATATTAACCATAGTTATTTTAAATTCCCTGTCTGAAAATTCCAAAATCTGTGTCATATCTGAATCTGGTTCTGATGCTTGCTTTGTTTCTTCAGATTGCCTTTTAGTATGTGTTTTAGTCTGGGTTCTCTAGAGAAGCAAAACCAGTGAAACGTATGTAAAAATATATATATATATATATATATATGGAGATTTACGTCAAGGAAATGGCTCATGCAGTTGTGAGGAAATGGTTCACACAGTTGTGGGGGCTGGCAAGTCCCAAATTCATGGGTCAGGCAACCGGCTGAAGAACTCTGCTGGCTCACATGGTTGTGGGGGTTGACAGATCCAAAATTTGCAGGTCTGGCAGCAGGCCAGAGACTTCTGCAGGCTTATGTCCCAAGAACTGGAGATCATATGATGAGAAAAGTGCAGGATCGAGAAAGAGAATGAGCTTTGCCAGAACATCCATTTATATGCTAGAGGCGGGCCATACACCCCGCAAGGAAACTCCCCTTTCAGCTGATTGGCTGTTCACATCAGATCACAAAATAGAAGGTGATTACATAGTGTCTGCCAAACCACTGAGAATCAGAGCCTAGCCAAGTTGACACATAACATTAACCATCACAGTATGCCTTGTAATTTTTTGTTGAAAGTTGGACATGATGCTTTGAGTAATAAGAATTGAGGTAAGTGGGCCTTTAGTGTGATGTTTTATGTTAATTTGGCTAGGAGTTGTGCTGTGTTTAATGCTTGTTGTAGTTATAGGTGCCAGATTATTCAAATTCCTCTAATGTCCTTGTTTTTAATCTCCGCTGTCTGCGTCTTAACAGCTCTTTCAGCTGTAATCCACTATTATTTTACTGGAATCCTATTGATGTGGTGGTAAGGTGAGGGAGATGGGAGATAATCTCTAATCTTATGATTAACTCTCAGTGTTTAAGTGGGCCAGTGTCCCTGGGCTGGTCTGTGACCTTCACAAGTGTTTCTTATCTCTCCTAATGTAGATAAGGCAGGAAGGCTAGACAGGGCTGGAGTTGGCAACTGCTCTTCCTCAGTATAGTTAAGCCTTTTCCCCTGGAGAGTAGACCTTTGTTATCAAGAACACTCTGAGCATATTTCATAGGGGATTTTTCTTGGCTCTTCACCATGATAACTTTATGAGGGTCCTGGAGGGAAAACCTATGACAGTATAGGGTTACCCCTAAGACTGAGGCCTCTAGGAATTTCTCACTCTAAAGCTAGCTTGTACTCAGCCTCCAGCAATTCATTAAAATTACCAATTAATTGAACACTAATCACTGAAAACCAGAGGAGTTGTGGAATAACATCAAGGACATCATATAGAAAGAAAGCAAAAGGTTATTAAAAAGATAGGAAAGAAAGAAAAGATCCCAAAATAGATGTCAGAAGAGACTCTGAAACTTGCCCTTGAATGTAGAGTAGCTAAAGCTAATGGAAGAAATGATGACGTAAAAGAGCTGAACAGAAGATTTCAGTGGGCAGCTCAGGAAGACAAAGTATCGTAACAAAATGTGCAAGGATCTGGAGTTAGAAAACCAAAAGGGAAGAACACATGCAGCATATCTTCAGCTGAAAGAATTGAATAAAGAATTCAAGCCTGTAGTTGCTATATTGATTATTGAATGACTTAGGAAGCATTAAAAGAAGAAAGAAGGAATGCACAGTCACTGTACCAAAAAGAATTGGTTGACGTTCAACAATTTCAGGACGTAGCGTATGATCAGGAACCGATGGTACTGAAGGAAGATGTTCAAGCTACACTGGAGGCATTGGCAAAAAACAGGGCTCCAGGAATTGACGGAATACCAGTTGAAATGTTTCAACAAATGGAGACAGCGCTGGAGATGCTCACTTGTCTATGTCGAGAAATTTGGAAGACAGCTTCCTGGCCAGTTGACTGGAAGAGATCCTTATTTGTTCCGTTTCCAAAATAAGATGATCCAACAGAATGTGGAAATTATCAAACAATATCATTAATATCACACACAAGTAAAATTTTGCTGAAGATCATTAAAAAATGATTGCAACGGTACATCAACAGGGAACTGCCAGAAGTTCAAGCCAGATTCAGAAGAGAATGTGGAATGACAGATATTATTGCTGATGTCAGATGGATTTTGGCTAAAAGCAGAGACTATCAGAAAGATGTTTGCCTGTGTTTTATTGACTGTGCAAAGACATTCAACTGTGTGGATCATAACAAATTATGGATAACATTGCAAAGAATGGGAATTCCAGAACACTGAATTGTGCTCATGAGGAGCCTGTACATAGACCAAGAGGCAGTTGTTCGAACAGAACGAGGGGATATTGTGTGGTTTAAAGTCAGGAAAGGTGTGCATTAGGATTGTGTCCTTTCACCGTACTTATTCAGTCTGTATGCTGAGCAAATATTCTGAGAAGCTGCGTTATATGAAGAAGAATGGGGCATCAGGATTGGAGGTAGTTTTATTAACAACCTGCGATATGCAGATGACACAACCTTGCTTGCTGCAAGTGAAGAGAACTTGAAGCACTTACTGAAGAAGATCAAAGACTACAGCCTTCAGTATGGATTGTGCCTCAACATAAAGAAAATAGAAATTCTCACAACTGAACTAATAAGCAACATCATGATAAACGGAGAAAAGATTGATGTCAAGGATTTCATTTTACTTGGATCCATAGTCAATGACCATAGAAGCAGCAGTCAAGAAAGCAAATGATGTATTGCATTGGGCAAATCTGCTGCCAAAGACCTCTTTAAAGTGTTAAAAAGCAAAGATGTCACTTTGAGGACTAAGGTGCGCCTGAACCAAGCCATAGTATTTTCAGTCACCTCATACGAATGCAAAAGCTGGACAATGAATAAGGAAGATAGAAGAATAGACCTTTTGAATTATGGTATTGGTGAGGAATATTGAATATACCATGGACTGCCATAAGAACAAATAAATCTGTCTTGGAAGAAGTACAGCCAGAATGCTCCTTAGAAGCAAGAATGGTGAGACTTGGGCTCACATACTTTGGACATGTTATCAGGAGGCATCAGTCCCTGGAAAGAACATCATGCTTGGTAAAGTAGAGGTCAGTGAAAAAGAGGAAGACCCTCAACGGGATGGATTGACACAGTGGCTGCAACAATGGGCTCATGCATAATAATGATTATGAGGATGGTGCAGGACCAGGCAGTATTTTGTTCTATTGTACATAGGGTCACTGTGAGTCAGAAGCAACTCGATAGCGCCTAACAACAATAACCATTTAACTGATACTAGCTACAGCAGCCTCTGCTCTAGGTAAGCAGATCTCAGCTGTAACTCTCTGGATTTACTGTCTCTCCAGATTTTTGGGTGGCAAATTGCCTTGTGACCTCAGTTCTCTGATGTATCCAAGAGAAGCTGAATATTTTTTCTTGTTTTAAGGACAGGAGTAATGACTTCTAAGCTGTTTAGATTTTGGAGCTGAAATTAAAAGCCCTAGAATTTGTTGTGTATTTTAGTATCTTTCGTTTTCTCATTTTTCCTTCTCAAAATTTCACTACCGTGGTGAAGGTCAAAACTGGTACTAAATGTGATGCTAAGAGCAAGGACGAAGACATGTTTTTTCATTAAATGGCATTGACAATGGGGTATCTGAAGAAATAGATGTCTGAGTTGGTAGACGCTAGATTAATAAAAAGTTTATCCTTCTCTCTGTCTTATTAGTTCTAGAAGATTCATAGGTAGCACTGACTGAAAAATGCTGGAACACTTGGTTTAAATCAGCGATTGTCAAACTTTTCTTGTAAAGAGTACACAGTAAATATTTTAGGCTTTGCAGGCCCTGTGTCTCTGTTGCAGCTACTCAGCTGTGCCATTGTAGTGCAAAGTGGCCATTGACAATATTTAAATGAATGATTTTGACTATGTATCAGTAAAAGTTTATTTACAAAAATAGACTGTGTGCTGGGTTTGACCTGTGTGCCATAGTTTACTGACTCCTGGTTTTGACCAATGGTATTTAATTATTGTCCCATATCTTTGGTCTAGCACTTATAATCGGTAAAAGGTAGCCATGTTTTATTTGTGTATATGCTGTCATGCCCAGGTATTGCAAGTTGGGATGAAGTTTCTCATATACTAATCAGAAGGATTCCAAAAACCTCAAGGTTTAGGCATCAAAGGTCTAGACTCTATGAATGTAAAACCTATCTCAAAGTTGCCCTGAGAATGTGATTCTGTTTCACTCAGAGTAATAACAAAAATCTCCTGCAATTATGTAGTAAGTTAGTTTTGCTTAAAATAAAGTCTTATATTAATTCAAAAGAATAACACTATTTGATTGCTCCATGATTTAATAAACAATTTGTAAATTGAGGCAGTATTCTTCTTGTGCAAGAGGAATTTACTTCCATATAATTGAGATTTCACAGCAACTTAAATAATTTTTGCTTAATGAATACAAGTTTCCATGGCAATGAAGTACTTCATGGTTACTGAGTTAGCATTAGAAAACAACTTCTGAAAATTTGACCCTTTACCCATTTGTAGTTGTGAGACTTCATGAAATTAAAATTAAGGAAGCATAATGTCTTTTTCACTAAATCATGAGGTAATGGGTTTGTGCTTGAGTGCTCTTTTCAAGCTGAAAAAAAAGTTTAACCATGCTGCAAAGTCAATTAGCAACTGTGATGGTTAATGTTATGTGTAAACTTGGCTAGGCAATGATTCTCAGTATTATGTAATTATCTTCTATTTGGTCATATGATGTAATTATCCTCCATTTGTGATCTAATGTAATTATCCTGCATTTTGTGATCTCCCATAAGTAATATAATGTAATCACCTCCATGATGTGCTCTTATGTGATTAGCCAATCAGTTGTAAAGGGAGTTTCCTCGGAGGTGTGCACCCAACATATATATGACATTCTGGGAAAGCTCACTTGCTTGCTCTGGATCCTGTTTCTGATTCGTCAGCATCTGACCTCTGGTTTGTGGGACTTGAGCTAGCCACTTGTCGTCTTACTTGGTGACTTTGGGACTTGCCAGCTCTGCAGCCTTGTGAGCCAGGAGTCTGCTGTCTGACCTGCTGATTCTGGGCTTGTCAGCCCCTGCAACCACTTGAGTCAGAAGAAGCCTCCAGCTGATGTCTGATCCACAGACTTTGGGACTTGCCAGCCTCCTCAACCGTGTGAGCCATTTCCTTGAGATAAATATTTCTCTCTGTATATCCACTTCACTAGTTTTGCTTCTCTAGAGAACCCAACAAAGTTGTGTGAAAAAAACAGGTCAGTGAAGCTGCAGGCAAGATCAATTTTGGGTCAGGTATTTTTAGGTTTGTGGGTGAGAAAAGCCTCTTGAAATAAAAGTAAAATACCTATTTTAAATAGAAATGTTTTCCATAGTTTTTAAATAAGTTTATTACTTCACTTAATCACTCAGGCATGGCAGGTATTTTAAAGGTGAGTTAACAGAAGTATTGCTTAAGACCACTAGATGTGAGATCAGGACTGAACCCTAAAAGGATCTGATGTCTAGGACAGTGCTCTTTTCAAACAATATATAGTGTCACCTATGTCAGCCAGAGATGTGATCAACAGGTTGAAGATCAGCCTTCTTCAGAGGTAATTTCTGGGCTATTATTTCTAAAAACGAAAATGAGATTATGCTCATTGCTTCAGATAATTCTCTGTTGGACATTATTTGAAAGTATCTTGGTAGACAGAAATAGATACCTTAATTACCAAAATGAATTGAGCAAGTGATTTTGTATAAAAATTATAGAATGTTTAAGGTGGGAGAGATCTTAGAGACTGTCTGACTCAACCATCTAATTTTAGAGATAAGAAACCTGAGACCCAGAGAAGCTAGTGACTTGGGGACCAGGGTGGTTTAATAAAATAGCATAGTACTAGAAGATCCTAATAGTAGTATGCTAATGGCAGCTTGTTCTGGCTTATGAGAGTTGATTGTTAAATTTTCAGGGATTTTTGTGAGCCAGTTAAATACAAACAGGATTAAAAATTAAATGATATAAACTAAAAATCATAGTATATTAAAAGCAAAGATATTACATGTTCAAAATGTGTCACATACTAATTTTTTTACCATATATGTTTCTGTTATTTATGCTTTTGAGGTTATTTCTGTCTCTTGTACCTGTATGGTAGAAATGGTGTGCTACTCAACTCTGTGTTCAGTGACATCACAGCATGTCTCGAAAGCAGCCACAGGGAAGTATTTATACTATGGAAATTGACAAACACTACAAATCACATCCCCTCTCTCACACCCCCTGCCTTGTCCTAAGCCAGTTGATGAATGTTTACCAGCATTACATTGACCATGACTGCTATTTTGTTTAATTGTTTATGTGAGGGCTTTGCTGCAAGACTGTGAGTTCCTTAAGGGCCAGAGCTTGTATCCCTAGCACCTAGCACAATGCTTGGCACATAGTTGGCAGATAAATATTTGTAGAATGAATGAATAGACCTTATAATCCCTTAGTCCTTGATTCAAATTCTGGCTCCATCACTTACCTAGCTGTGTGACTTTGGTTATTTTAACCTCTGTCTATTAGTAAAATGGGGATAATACCAGCCTTGCATGATCACTGTGAGGATTAGTGAAAAGACCTAGATATGTGTCTGGTACATAAGAAGAAGAAAAAGAAGAAGAAGAAGAAAAACCTGTTGCAGTTGAGTTAATTCCGACTCATAGCGAGCTATAGGACAGAGTAGAACTGTCCGGTAGGATTTCCAAGGAGCAACTGGTGAATTCGAGCTGCTGACCTTTTGGTTAGCAGCCGAGCTCTTAACCACTGTGCCACCAGGGCTCCGTCTGATACATAGTAGGTGCGAAAAAATGTAGTTGACATTTATCATTATTACCTAAGAAATAAACATAAATGTCATTAGGGGCCAATGACTTTTAACTTATTTAGACTTGTATGTGGAGTTTTGTATTAAGTGTTTGACTACAAACTGGATGAGAATCAAGAATGTGGTGCTGTTATTTTTGTGTGTATATATACTTCTCCTCCTTCCCACATAAAATAATGGGATCTATTAAAAGGAATACAGTATATAAGAGGCAAGAAGCAATCACCTCTGTTGTATTTGGCTTTGCTCAGACTCTTATTACAGTATCATGTCCAGTTTTACATTACTTGTTTTAAAGAGGATGTGAAAAAACTGTATGTAGTGTGTCCTGGGAAGAAGCAACAACTGTGATTAAAGGGGTAGAAAATAGGTCCTTTGAGGGAAGCTTAAGGAATTGAGTTTGTTTACTCTGGAAAGGAGACTGTAAAGGAGTTGCTTAACTATCTTCGAGTATATGAAGGGTTATTATAAGGAGGATACTCTCAAGTTGTACTTCAAATGCACAGAGGACCAAAAGAGGAAATTGACTTATATCATTTAAGGAAAATTGTGCTAAACACTGAAATTGGCTATCAAGGGATGTCATGAAATCTTCATTTTTGAAAATATTTAAAAACAGCAGCAGCAGATGGTTATTTATTGAAAAGTGTAAATGTTTGACTTTATGAAGGCAAGAGGCAGGAATAAAGATAGACCTTACAGTCTTTTCCTCTTCTGGGATATGATACTCTTATATTTATTGTTGTTTATTAAGCATATCCCAGATATTTAATTAAGTTGGGAAACAACTCACAATTTTGATGAAATTATCCTTTAGCTTGCATTGCATCTTAATTGTTGGATTTATCTTGAATGAAATAATTCACTGTTATCTCTCTGCTGGTAATTAAATTGAAGTCAGTTTGGGTATAAAACAGTCCACATTTGTATTTTTACACTCTGCCTGACATAGCTGAAGCATTATTCAAACCTAATCAGTATTAATATATTTTTTTCAAGTAGTGCATTACAAATATTGTGTAACTCTTTTGTGACAGGGAATCCTCTTGGTATATGATGTTACAAATTACCAAAGCTTTGAGAATTTAGAAGATTGGTATTCTGTGGTGAAGAAAGTGAGCGAGGAGTCAGAAACTCAGCCACTGGTTGCCTTGGTGGGCAATAAAAGTAAGTTATTAGTGCTTACTTATGTATAGTAAAGTTTATTTGCCTAGCCTGTAGTTTTTATTCCTGAAAAAAAGATTTGATGTTTGGAAGCATAAATAGATACAGCTTTCCTTGAGTAAAAAATTCCTTGAGCAAATTGCTTGAATAGAAGATTCCTAGGGGTGTGTACAATCTTTTCAGTAACTATTTTGATGCGTGGTCTCTCATAACTGCTCTGCTGCTTTGGCCAGTTCCTGTTAAGGTAAGTTCAGTTCTGACCTTGTATGTTTTGGCTTCCTGTGCAGTCTCAGGAAGCAGTGTGGACTATTAAGAACAGCAACACAGCTGCAGATTTTATGATACTGCGCTGCAGCTTCAGCTCTGCCCCAGAGGTTTTGAGAGATACATTTTATTAAATGATCCCCTATTCTAGGGAAGGAAGCAGTTTCAGCATGGAATTTTATATGCATTGTTCCTTGCTCCCATCTCTCATAAACATTTTTTCTGAATTTTTGGGGTTTGTTCTGAAATATAGATTTTTTTTTTTGAGAAAAATGTATTAGGAGGTGGAACAGTTCTTGCTAAAAATATGGATGAACAATTTTTGAGATCTGTCTCGTTCTATGATACATAGCATATAAAAATCATAAGACTAAATTCAGTATAGCACTATTATTTGGTCCTGGAAAAGAAGACCTTAATAAGGGCTTTCAAACATATGAAATGTTATGATATAACCTGGTTTTATCCAACTTGTTTGAGGTCAGGAAAAGGGAAAATGAATTCAAATTGTGCCATAGAGGATTTAGATCAGGAAGTGTTTCCTGACGACAAGGGTTGTTAAAATCAATACCCAAGCATACTATCTAGAGAATTATCTTCACCACGAAGGTCTTTAAAAGTATGATACTCTTTTTTTTTTCCCTCTGTAATTGTTTAGGAAACAGTCCTTCCTGAAGGACCAAACCAAAATTTCTGCATTATGTGATTTTGTACACTTAGACGAACATTTATTAAATCCATGCGTTACTTTAAAATCATTACAAAACAGGTGTGAATGCTGTTTCCTAGAAGAGCTGAAAATACAAATATTATCATATTTTCTAGAAAACAGAATTACATATAACAAAATGGTAAAACTTGAGTAAAAGGCATAGTTTTTTTTTAAGCTTTAATTTTTTTCATCTGTTTTGAAAACTCTTTTTAACTGAGTGAATGTGATGCTTTTCAGTTTATTAGGATTCCCCTATTCAAATCATAACTTTTGATGAGCTTAGGCTCTATTTCTCAGTGTAGCTTTTCATTTTAGGAGATCATCTCTTAGTAAGTTCTGTGTTACATAATACAGCATTGGCTTATATTATGGTTAAATTTGTGTTTCATTGGAGGCTTTTCCATCACCTTTTGGGAAATTATAGAGTAGGGGAGGGATGGGGGTTGGGATTTGTTTTCATTTCTTTCAGAATCTAATCTAACCACCATCTGTGGTAATGGTGTAGTGGCACATAATTATATACATTATGTTATGTGTTTATGCTATCCTGTGAGACATCCAACATTGGTCACTGTCAAAGACAGGATATCAGACTAGATGGGCTATTGGACTGCCCTGGTGGTGCCATTCCCAAGTTTTAAAAGCAAATATTTATATAAGTTATATGAATTTATGCAAAAAATTAATGCAGTGTTATGTTTGAGAATTTAATAGCATAAAAAAATTGAGAGTTTTTTCACTTTGGGCTTAGCTGTAACCCCTTTCTTGTATGTATTTATAATACTCTCTTTCAGAACAGGATCGTATAACAGAGTATGCAGTCACACAGAATGTTATATATGTCAAATGAAGAGATTATAGACGAACATTTCCCTGGATATTATTTACTGCATAATCTGTCCCTGGCCCAATTTCACATGATCATGTAATGAAAGATCCTTCCGCAGTTAAGGCTATTAAGGCTTTACCTCTGAGTCTCCTGAATATTTTACGATTTGTATTTCCAAACTGATGTTACGTTAGTGTAGTATAGTAGTTATGTACTCATTTTCTGTTTTAAGGATATAATCATATTAAAAAGCAATAGAATTAACAAAGACTTTACACATTTATTAAAGGCAAAGCAGGAGAACCATGATGGAAAAACATCTGAAGCTGGATTATTTTGTCTAAACATAGTCATATTCTGCCCAAGTGTGCTTTTTGTCATCATTGAGTTCTGTTTTTGGCAGCTTGAATAGAAAGCATATGTTGAAAAGAAATAGGCATTGGCTGTGAAAATATTGGTAGCCCTACTCAACTTTTAGCCAAAGCTTAGCTGAAGGTGAAGAAAGAGAATACAAATTTCCGTACAGTTATGTGTGTGCATATGTGAATTTGTTCTATACTCAGAGCTTGTAATCAGTAACTTACAGGATTATTAGTTTTTTAATAAAATATACTAAATTCTCACAAATTTGGGCTAATGATAGGGACTAGTCTCATGTAATGAAGAATTAGGGGTTTATATTTGTAAAAAATAGAGTTTTATTATATTTCAATATAAATAGTAAGTAGATTAGGTTAATGAAGTGGCCAGCAGAGGAAGGGACTTGCTTTAATGAAAAAGAATGGTTGGTAATAGTAAATTATTTCAGTATTTAATACTAAAACATATATAGTACTTAAAACAAATTATTTTATTCTGTGTTTCTATTTTGAAAGACTATAAGAGACTAGTTAGTGTTCTTTCTTTGTACTATTTAGGATTGTAAATGAAGTATTGGATAGTACTTAAGGTCCTGGGACTTTGGATTTAGACACACTTTGCTTTAAAAGCCCAGTTTCTTCACTTAACCACAGCATGACCTCAGGCAAATGACATCACATCTTTAAGCCTCAATTTCCTCATGTGGAAATGAGAACAATAATTTCTGTCTGATAATGTTGGTTTAAAGATTAAATGAGCTATTGCATTAAAAGCACTTAGCATGTGGTCAGTAACTTCGCATGAAAAACACTTAGCATGTGGTCAGAGGAAGTGTTCAATAACTATTAGCTATTATTATTATTCATCATAGCCTTTTCAAAGTATGAAGTATAGATTAGATTCAGCTTGAATTATCATACATTACAAATTACCAAAAACAAGAAAACCAGTTGTTGTTAAGTCATTCCAACTAGTGGTGACCCATAAGGCTTTCTTTTTCTTTTTTTTTTTTTTCTTGGACTTTAGTGAAAGTTTACAATTCAAGTTAGTCTCTCATACAAAAATTTGTGTGTACATTGTTATGTGACCCTAATTGCTCTCCCTGTACTGTGACAGCACACTTCTCCTTTCTACTGCTGATTTCCCGTGTCCATTCAACCAGCTCCTGACTTTCTCTGCCTTCTCATCTCACCTCTGGACAGGAGCTGCCCATTTAGTTTCATATATCTACTTGCGCTAAGAAGCACACTCTTCACGAGTATCATTTTCTCTCCCATAGCCCGGTCCAATCTTTGTCTGAAGAGTTGGCCTCGGGAATGGTTTTAGTGCTGGGTTGACAGACAGTCCAGAGGCCATGCTTTCTGGGGTTCCTCCAGTCTCAGTCAGATAATTAAGTCTAGTCTTTTTACTAGAATTTGAGTTCTGCACCCCACTTTTCTCCTACTCCATCAGGGACTCTCTATTCTGTTCCCTGTCAGGGTGGTCATTGGTGGTACCCAGCACCATCTAGTTCTTCTGGTCTGAGGCTGATGCAGTCTCTGGTTTTCGTAGCTTTTCTGTCTCTTGGGCTAATACCCTGTGACTTTGGTGTTCTTCATTGTCCTTTACTCCAGGTGGGGTGGGACCAACTGATGCATCTTAGATGGCCGTTCACTAGCTTTTAAGACCCCAGATGCCACTCACCAAAGTAGGATGTAGAACATTTTCTTAATAAACTTTGTTATGCCAGTTGACCTAAATGCCCCCTGAAAACCATGGTCCCCAGACCCACACCCCTGCTACTCTGTCCCTTGAAGTGTTTGGTTGTATTCAGGAAACTTCTTAGCTTTGGTTTCGTCCAGTTGTGCTGACTTCCCCTGTAGTGTGTGCTGTCCTTCCCTACATCTCAGATAATTCTTGTCTACTATTTAGTCAGTGAGTAATCCTCACCCTCCATCCCCACCCTCGTAACCATCAAATAATGTTTTCTTCTGTGGTTAAACCTTTTCTTGAGTTCTTATAATAGTGGTCTTATATAATATTTGTCCTTTTGTGACCCACTAAATTCACTCAGCATAATGCCTTCCAGATTCCTCCATGTTATAAGATGTTTCACGGATTCATTGTTGTTCTTTATCGTTGTATAGTATTCCATTGTGTGAACATACCATAATTTATCTATTCGTCCATTGATGGGCACCTAGGTTGTTTCCATCTTTTTGCTATCGTGACAGTGCTGCAGTGAACATGGGTGTGCACATATCTATTCGTGTGATGGCTCTTATTTCTCTAGGATATATTCCAAGGGGTGGGATTGCTGGATCGTATGGTGCTTCTATTTTCTAGCTTTTTTTAAAAAAATTATTGTTGTAATTAAATGAAGTTTACCTTTCAAGTTAGTCTCCCATACAAAATTTTTATGCATACCTTGTTATGAGACCCTAATTGCTCACCCCATTCTGTGACAGCACACTCCTCCTTTCCGCCCCTGAATCCCCATGATATTCAACCAGCTCCTAACTCTCTCTGCCTTCCCATCTCACCTCTGGACAGAAACTGCCCCTTTGGTCTCTTGTATCTACTTGACTAAGAGGCACACTCTTCACGAGTATCACTTTATGTCCCACAGTCCAGTCCTATCCCTGTCTGAAGAGTTGGCCTTGGGAATTGTTTTTGTTCTGGGCTGATAGAGTCCAGGGGCCATGCTTTCTGGGGCTCCTCCAGTCTCAGTCAGACCATTAAGTCTGGTATTCTTACTAGAATTTGAGTTCTGCACCCCATCCTTTTACTGCTCCATCAGAGACCCTCTGTTGTGTTCCCTGTCAGGACGTTCCTTGGTGGTAGCCGGGCACCATCTAGTTCTTCTGGTCTCAGACTGATGAAGTCTCTGGTTTATGTGGCCCATTCTGTCTCTTGGGCTAATACTTTCCTTGTGTCTTTGGTGTTCTTCATTCTCCTTTACTCCAAGTGGTTGGGACCAATTGATGCATCTTAGTTGGCTGCTTGCAAGCTTTTAAGACCCCAGACACCACTCACCAAAGTAGGATGCAGAACATTTTCTTAATAAGCTTTGTTATGCCTGTTGACCTAGATGTCCCCCGAAAGCATGGTCCCCAGACCCCCTACCCCTGCTACTCTGTCTCTCAAAGTATTTGGTTGTATTCAGGAAACCTCTTAGCTTTGATTTAGTCAAGTTGTGCTGACTTCCCCTGTAGTGTGTGCTGTCCTTCCCTTTGCCTAAGATGATTCTTATCTACTATCTAGTTAGTGAATAACCCTCACCCTCCCTCCCCACCCGCGTAACTATCAAAGAATGTTTTCTTCTGTGTTTAAACTTTTTCTTGAGTTCTTATAATAGTGGTCTTATACAGTATCTGTCCTTCTGTGACTGACTAGATTCACTCAGCATAATAAGTTCCAGCTTCCACCATGTTATACGATGTTTCACAGCTTCATCGTTGTTCTTTGTAGTTGTGTACTATTCCCTTGAGTGGATAAATCATAATTTGTTTATCCATTCATCTGTTGATGGGCACCTAGGTTGCTTCCATCTTTTTGGTATTGTGAACAGTGCTGCAATGAACATGGGTGTGCATATATCTATTCGTGTGATGGCTCTTGTTTCTCTAGGATATATTCCAAGGAGCGGGTTAGCTAGATTGTATGGTACTTCTATTTCTAGCTTTTTAAGGAAGCGCCAAATTGATTTCCAAAGTGGTTGTACCATTTTACATTCCCACCAACAGTGTATAAGTGTTCCAGTTTCTCCACAACCTCGCCAATATTTATTATTTTGTGTTTTTTGAATTAATGCTGGCCTTGTTAGGGTGAGATGTAATCTCATTGTAGTTTTGATTTGCATTTCTCTAATGGCTAATGATTGTGAACATTTCTTCATGTGTCTGTTAACCACCTGAATGTCTTCTTTTGCTGAAGTGCCTGTTCATATCCTTTGCCCATTTTTTAATTGGGTTGTCTTTTTGTTGTAGAGGTCTTGCAGTATCTTGTAGATTTTAGAGATTAGATGTTGATTGTATTTGTTGTAGCCAAAAATTTTTTCCCAGTCTGTAGTTTGTCTTTTTACTCTTTTGGTGAAGTCTTTTGATGAGCCAAGTGTTTTGATTTTTAGGAGCTCCTAGTTATCTAGTTTCTCTTCTGGTGTTTGCGCATTGTTACTTATGGTTCGTATTCGGTTTATGCCATGTATTAGGTCTCCTAGTGTTGTCCCTATTTTTTCTTCCATGATCTTTATCATTTTAATATTTAGGTCTTTGATTGATTTTGAGTTAGTTTTTGTTGATAGTTTGAAGTATGGGTCTTGTTTCATTTTTTTGCAGATGGATATCCAGTTATGCCAGCCCCATTTGTTAAAGAGACTGTCTTTTCCCCAATTAATGAACTTTGGGACTTTGTCAAGTATCAGCTGCTCATAGGTGGGTGAATTTATGTCTGGATTCTGAATTCTGTTCCATTGGTCTATGTATCTGTTGTTGTACCAGTACTACGCTGTTTTGAGTACTGTGGCGGTATAATTGGTTCTAAAATCAGGTAGTGTGAGGCCTCCCACTTTGTTGTTCTTCTTGAGTAATGCTTTACTTATTTGGGGCTTCTTCCCTTTCCGTATGAAGTTGGTAATTTGTTTCTCCATCTCATTAAAAAATGCCAGTGGAATTTGGATTGGGATTGCAATGTATCTATAGATTGCTTTGGGTAGAAATGATATTTTCATAATGTTGAGTCTTCCTATCCATGAGCAAGGTATGTTTTTGCACTTATGCAGGTCTCTTTTGGTTTCTTGTAGTAGTGTCTTGTAGTTTTCATTGTATAGGTTTTTTACTTCGCTGGTTAGATTTATTACTGAGTATTTTCTCTTCTTGGGGACTGTTCGTAAATGATATTGATTTGGTGATTTCCTCTTCGAAGTTCTCTTGTTGGTGTAGAGGTATCCAACTGATTTTTGTATGCTTATCCTGTATCCTGATAAACTTTGCTGAAATCTTCTATTAGTTCCAGTAGTTTTCTCGTGGATTCTTTGGGGGTTTTCTGTGTATATGATCCTATCATCTGCAAATAGAGATACTTTTATTTCTTCCTTACCCGTTTGGATGCCCTTTATTTATTTTTCTAGCCTAATTGCTCTGGCTAGGACCTCCAGCACATTGTTGAATAAGAGTGGTGATAAAGGGCATCCTTGTCTGGTTCCCATTCTCAAGTGGAATGCTTTCAGACTCTCTCCATTTAGGATGATGTTGGCTGTTGGCTTTGTATAAATGCCCTTAATTATGTTGAGGAATTTCCCTTCTATTCCCATTTTGTTGAGAGTTTTTATCATGAATGGGTGTTGGACTTTGTCAAATGCCTTTTCTGCATCAATTGATAAGATCATGTAGTTCTTGTCTTTTGTTTTATTAATGTGATAGATTACATTGATTGTTTTTTTTAAGGTTGAACCAACCCTGTATACCTAGTATAAATCCCACTTGATCATGGTGAAGTATTTTTTTGATAAGTTTTTGAATTCTATTGGCTAGTATTTTGTTGAGGATTTTTGCATCAATGTTCGTGAGGGATATTGGTCTGTAATTTTCTTTTCTTGTGTCTTTACCTGGTTTTGGTATCAGGGTTATGCTAGCTTTCATAGAATGAGTTTGGGAGTATTCTATCCTTTTCTGTGCTCTGAAATACCTTTAGTCGTGGTGGTGTTAAGTCTTCTCTGAAAGTTTGGTAGAATTCTCAGTGAAACTGTCTGGGTCAGGGCTTTTTTTTGTTGGGAGTTTTTAAATTACCTTTTCAATCTCTTCTTTTGTTATGGGTTTATTTAGTTGTTCTACCTCTATTTGTGTTAGTTTAGGTAAGTAGTGAGTTTCTAGAAATTTGTCCATTTCCTCTAGGTTTTCAAATTTGTTGGAGTACAATTTCTCATAGTATTATGTTATGATTCTTTTAATTTCAGTTGGGTCTGTTGTGATATCACGCATCTCATTTGTTTTATGGGTTATTTGCTTTCTCTCCTGTTTTTCTTTTGTCAGTTTGGCCACTGATTTTTCAATTTTGTTGATCTTTTCATATAAACCAGCGTTTGGTCTTCTTAACTCTTTCAATTGTTTATCTATTCTCTATTTCATTTAATTCTGCTCTAATTCTTATTATTTCCTTTCTTCTGGCACCCGAGGGCTTCTTTTGCTGCTCTATTTCTAATTGTTCTAATTGTGGGTTAATGTTTTGATTTTGGCCCTTTCTTCTTTTTGATATGTGCATTTATTGCTATAAACTGACCTCTGAGCATTGCTTTGGTTGTGTCCCAGAGGTTCTAGTAGGATGTTTTCATTCTCGTTTGATTCTATGAATTTCTTTATTCCATCCTTAATTTGTTCTGTAACCCAGTAGTTTTTGAGCAAGGTGTTATTTAGTTTCCATGTGTTTGATTTTTTTTTCCTTGCTTTTTCTGTTATTGATTTCTACTTTTATGGCTTTATGGTTAGAAAAGATGCTTTGTAATATTTCGGTGCTTTGGATTCTGCTAAGGCTTGCCTTATGGCCTAATATGTGGTCTATTCTGGAGACTGTTCCATGTGTGTTGGAAAAGAAAGCATACTTGGCTGCTGTTGGGTGGAGTGTTCGGTATATTTCCATGAGATAAAGTTGGTTGATTGTAGCACTTAGATTTTCCATGTCTTTATAGAGCTTCTTAGACGCATAAGGTTTTCAATGGCTGATTTTTTCTGTCAATCACCAAACCTTTCTTCTGAGGTGTCTCTAGATGAACTCAAACCTCCAACCTTTCTGTTAGCAGCCAAGAGCGTTAATGGTTTGTACCACGAAGGGACTCCAAAGTACAAATTTTTTCTTGTTGTTGTTAGGTGCTGTTGAGTCAGTTCCAGCTCATAGCTACCCTATGTACAACAGAACGAAACACTGCCTGGTCCTGAGCCATACTGACAATCGTTGCTATGTTTGAGCCCGTTGCTGCAGCCACTGTGTCAGTCCATCTCATTGAGGGTCTTCCTCTTTTTTTCTGACCATCTCCCTTACCAAGCACGATGTCCTTCTCCAGGGACTGGTCCCTCCTGACGACATGCCTGAAGTACCTAAGCTGAAGTCTAGTCGTCGTTGCTTCTAAGAAGCATTCTTGCTGTGCTTCTTCCAAGACAGATTTGTTTGCTCTTCCAGCAGTCCCTGGTATATTCAGTATTCTTTGCCAACACCGTAATTTAAATGCATTAGTTTTTACTCTGTCTGCCTTATTCATTGTATTCATTGTCCAGCTTTCACATGCGTATGAGGCTATTCACATTATTCCTCAAGGTGACATCTTTGTTTTTTAACACTTTAAAGAGGTCTTTGCAGCAGATTTGCCCAGTGTAATACGTCATTTGATTTCTTGACTGCTGTTTGCATGGGTGTTGATTGAGGATCCAAGTAAAACGAAATTCTTGACAACTTCAATCTTTTCTCCATTTATCATGATGTTGCTTATTGGTCCAGTTGTGAGGATTTCTGTTTGTTTGTTTGTTTTTATGTTGAGGTGTAATCCATACCAAAGGCTGTAATCTTTGATCTTCCTCAGTAAGTACTTCAAGTCCTCTTCACTTTCAGTAAGCAAGGTTGTGTCACCTGCATAACGCAGGTTGTTAATGAGTCTTCCTCCAATCCTGATGTCCCATTCTTCTTCATATAGTCCAGCTTCTCAGATTATTTGGTCAGCATACAGATTGAATAAGAATGGTGAAAGGCTACAACCCTGAGACACAACTTTCCTGATTTTAAACCACGCAGTAACGCCTTGTACTGTTGGAACAACTCCTCTCGTTCTATGTACAAGTTCCACATGAGCACAATTAAGTGTTCTGGAATTCCCATTCTTCGCACTATTATCCATAATTTGTTATGATCCACGTAGTCGAGTACTTCTGCATAGTCAGTAAAACACAGGTGAACATCTTTTTGGTCTTCTCTGCTTTCAGGCAAGATCTTTCTGACATCACCTGTGATTTCTCTTGTTCCATGTCCTCTTCTGATTCTGCCTTGAATTTCTGGCAGTTTCCTGTCAATGTACTGCTGTAGCTGCTTTTGAATGTTCTTCAGCAAAATTTTACTTGCCTGTAATATTAATGATATTGTTCGGTAATTTCCGTATTCTTTTGGATCACCTTTCTTTGCAGTGGGCATAAATATGGATCTTTGCTAGTCGATTGGCCAGTTAGCCGTCTTCCAAATTTCTTGGCATAGACGAGTGAGCGCTTACAGCATTGCATCCATTTGTTGAAACATCTCAATTGGTAGTCCATCAATTCCTGGAGCCTTGTTTTTCACCAATGACTTCAATGCAACTTGGACTTCTTCCTTCAGTATCATTGTTTCCTGATCATATACTACATCCTGAAGTAGTTGAACATTGACCAATTCTTTTTGGTACAGTGACTCTGTGTATTCCTTCTGCCTTCCCTTGATGCTTTCTGCATTGTGCAATATCTTGCCCATAAAATCCTTCACTATTGCCACTTATGACTTGCAGTTTTTCTTTAGTTCTTTCAGCTTGAGAAATGCCGAGTATGTACTTCCCTTTTGGTTTTCTAACTCCAGACCTTTGCATATTTCATTATAATACTTCGTCTTCCAGAGCTGCCCTTTGAAATTTTCTGTTCAGCTCTTTTACTTCATCATTTCTTCCATTTGCTTTAGCCACTTTACATTCAAGAGTAAGTTTCTCAGTCTCTTCTGACATCCATTTTGGTCTTCTCTTTCTTTCCTGTCTTTTTAATGACTTTTTGCTTTCTTCATGTATGATGTCCTTGATGTCATCCCACAACTCCTCTCACCTTCTGTCATTAGTGTTCAATGCATCAAATCTATTCTTGAGATGCTCTCTAAATTCAGGTCGGATATACTCAAGCTCGTGTTGTGACTCTCGTGAACTTGTTTTAATTTTCTTTAGCTTCAACTTGTACTTGCTTATGAGCAGTTGATGGTCTGTTCCACAGTTGATGCTTATGAGCAACTGATGGTCTTTTCCACAGTTGGCTCCTGGCCATGTTCTTACTGATGACACTGAGCTTCTCCATCATCTCTTTCCACAGATGTAGTTGATTTGATTCCTGTGTATTCCATCTAGAGAGGTCCATGTGTGTAGCTGCTGTTTATGTTGTTGCAAAAAGGTATTTGCAATGAATAAGTCATTGGTCTTGCAAAATTCTGTCATGCAATCTCTGACATCATTTCAGTCATCAAGACCGTATTTTCCAACTACTGATCCTTCTTCTGTGTTTCCAGCTTTCACATTCCAGTCACCAGTAATTATCAATGTGTCTTGACTGCGTGTTTGATCAATTTCAGACTGCAGAAGTTGGTAAAAATCTTCAGTTTCTTCATCTTTGGCATTAGTGGTTTGTGCGTAAATTTGAATAAGAGTTGTATTAACTGTCTTCCTTGTAGGCGTATGTATATTATCCTATCACTGACAGTGTTGTACTTCAGGATAGATCTTGAAATGTTCTTTTCAAGGATGAATGTGACGCCATTCCTCTTCAATTTGTCCTTCCTGGCATAGTAGACCATATGATTGTCTGATTCAGAATGGCCAATACCAGTCCATTTCAGCTCACTAATGGCCTAGGATATCAAACTTTATGCATTACATTTCATTTTTGATGACTTTCAGTTTTCCTAAATTCATACTTCATACATTCCACATTCTGGTTATTAATAGATGTTTGCAGCTATTTCTTCTCATTTTGAGTCATGCTACTTCAGCAAATGAAGGCCCCAAAAGCTTTATTTCATCCATGTCATTAAGTACCCTTTATTTTGAGGAGGCAGCTCCTCCCCAGTTGTATTTTTAGTGCCTTCGAACCTGATAGACTTATCTTTCGGCATTGTATCAGATAGAGTTCCACTGTTATTCGTAAGGTTTTCATCAGCCAATTTTTAAAGAAGTAGCTCTCCAAGTCCTTCTTCCTAATATGTCTTAGTCTGGATCTCCACTGAAACCTGTCCACCGTGCATGACCCTGCTGGTATTTGAAGTACTGTGGCATAGCTTCCAGCGTCACAGCAACACATAGGCCACCGCAGTACGAGAAAGTGATAGAAGAGGGGTGGAAAATCACCAATTGGTAGGACTGAAATAGATTTCTTATGAAATGGCCTGGAGGAAATCGTTCTTGGAGAATTCTCTCTCACCATCTTATTCCTTGTTTTCTTCTAGATTGATAGTTTTCATACTATGTGTTGGGCAGTTCTATTCATTCAACAAATATGTTTTCAGTGCCATCTATGTGTATTCAGCTCTCATTGCTGTTGAGTTGATTTAACTTGCTCGAAGTTTGACCCAAAGGGATGCGTAAGTAGGGATTGGGACCTGTCAACCTGTGGCTTAATTTTATTTTTTCTGTGTAAACTTCAATTTTCTAAAAATTTGACAGCCTTTCTTTTGCTCTGCTTGGTTGTTGAAATTAATAAATAAAATTACGTTCAAATCTTCATGGAAAGCCTTACCTAGTAAGCTAAAAATAAATTCCTGGTAGGTAACTTTCAAAGTAGGGTAGAAGAGGAAGTTATTTACTTATTCCCTGTACATCACAGAAGTTCAACCGAAGTTTGATGATCTCTACAGCCCCACGTGGAGTGAGATGTCTGACAGGCTACAGAGCCAGCCACATAAGCACCTGGAAACAATTATGTTACCATATAAGGCATATTCTGCAAGTAAGGGAGTCAAATCCACCAGGCCTAAAACAGTGAAACCTGTGAGAGCCGGAACTCGATGGGACTGCCTTGTTTTTCCAGGCCTCCCAAGTTTTCCATCTTTGGCAGCATGCAGTTGTACTACTTTTTTGTTGCTTGTTTTAGTGGAATATATTTGAATTTTTCTTCTCTGAGAGGTTTCTGTCTTAGGCAGTTTCCAGCTTTCACAGGTTTTACTGTATGTGGTTTCTTGGCCTTGAAAATCTTGCTCTTCCAGCATTGGGGCGTTCTCACGTATCAGAGCCTGCACTGCAGAGCCTCAAGGTTTTCAATTTATGTCTATTTAAGGGCTTAGTATGGATAGATCTGGTCATTGCCTAACACATGAACTATTGTTGCCTAACTGGTCTTCCTGTTCCTGGCTTTGCTCCCATACAATCCAGTCCCCAAATAGCAAATCTTATTATATGGCTCTTTGACTTAAAACCCTCTAGTACTTCTCTTCACATGTAGAATGAAATCAAAACTCCTTATGCAAATTTACCAAGCTCAGTATGATATGGCTTTTATCTACCTCGAAGACCTTATCTTCTAGTACACTTCCTCTTGCCCACTATAAGTAAGGCACATTTGTCATTTTTTCTGTTCCTGAAACATTCCAGGTTCATTTCTGCCTTTGTGTTTTCTCTGCTTGAAATGCTTTTCCCTCTGGTCTTTGCTTGGCTAGCTCCATTTTGTCATTCAGTTCTCATCTTAAATGTCATCTTCTCAGGTTGTCTTTCTTGACCATTCAGTCTAAGCTAGCCATCCAGTCCCTTTCAGTCCTGTTACTCTGTTTCAGTTTTCTGCTGTTGCCATCTGATATTGTTTCTTGTCTTTCCCCACGGAAATCTAAGCTCTATGAAAGCTAAGGACCTCATCACTTAGAACAGTGCCTGAATGAATGAAAATGCCGAATAAATGAATAAAAATCTTTTCATGAAGATTCTGTTGAAATTAGAAGTGTTTATGGCCTGGAATGTGTTATTCAGGGAAAACGGCTTTCTTAATGAGGAACAATGCATATGTATGTTTAGTGAATCCTATTAGATGGACTTCAGGGCTAACTGGCCTTGAGAATTCCACCCTGGTGATTAATGTCAGAGTGAGTTTCTTAGGGAATACATCAGAGTTATATTACGCTATATCATGTTTGTAATAAAATGTCATAGATTTTATGTCATGATTTTTGGTTAACTAAATATAAAAGATTTAGGAAGTTTGTTGCTGTTTTCTTATTACTTTTACATAATGTTAGAAACCTACACTTTTGACTTTTTATGTACAGTTTTTATTTTTGTGTTTAATTTAAAAAATCACAGATTTGCACTGAAGTAGAGTTTTTTCTTTCAGTGTTTTAGGCAAGGTTGAAGCTAAAATGAAATGGATATTCAGGAATATTAAGTTTTTTTAAAGATTAATTTAAAATTCAATTCATGTTTTATATCCACATGGCATTTTAATTTGTCATTTTATTATTTTCTATCTTTAATCTTATATTTTCCTACTATCTGATCCATCAGCTAGTTTCTCCCCTGACTAGCCAACATTCTCAGTTGGAGAGATGTAAACAGAAATTAACAGGGTTGCATAGGAGCTGCCCTCTTCCTGATTTATAGCTTCTTAGTTAGTGGAGGGGTGGTGGTTATCACTAACTTGTATTGGGGATAGGAATTATCACGCTCCAGTATAGAGTGGATGGATGAGTGATTTCTACTCTTAAAGATATTAACCAGATCCTTTCCCAAATAAAGACTAATAACTCAGACTTTTAAACAATCTTCATGACAGATGAGGGCATAGAGAAGAGTGCATCAACACTAATTAACCATGTTGACTGTATATTCTTCTTAACAGTGATTGATAGTTCTTGGAGTACTATCTCTGCCCAGGAAGTGATGTTTTACACTGGGAGGTTTAAAGGTTACGTTTTAATGTACCCTGTAAGTTGTGTTCCTTGAACTCAGTGGAAATGTATTAGTAAAACAAGTAAATTGCAAGTTGAATATTTTCCTGATACTTTCAATAAAATTATCACAAGGCTTTTAAAAGACTTCTTTATTCTTAGCAATAGAGGACTGTAAGAGGTGGTTGTATGTCCAGCTTGAAAAACTTCATGAGAATTTACATGACCATACTTGTCTGTACTGTGGCTCTTTTGAGTCTTCAAACATTCTTATTTTGACTGGAAAGTAGAAATGTTAATCTATGAAGTAGGCGATATTTATTTTGATTCTTATTCTGAAAGATTCTATCAGCTTCTATAAAATTCATCATCTATAACATTATACCAAAGTCAATATTATACCATTGCTCTCAATTTGTTTAAAAGATCTTGTAATTTATAAAGCATAAGCAAAAGCTCTTTTGAGGATTTGAAAAGTTCATTGTGTTTATACATTCTAAACTAAAGCATTTTTTTTAATACTTGTGGTTCTTTTTTGTTCCAGATATAGTAATCCCAAAGCATCCAATCCAAGCATCTTTTTCAGACATACCTAATATTTCTGTTTCTATTGCTTCTTATTTTTTCCTCTCTCTCTACATAGTTTTTAAAATAGGGTTCTGATTATTCCTGGAAGATGCTTATGATATTTCTGTGTATCTGAGTAAGAGAATGTCTTAGTTATCTAGTGCTGCTATAACAGAAGTATCACTAGTGCTGGCTTTAACAAAGATAAATTTATTCTCTCACAATCTAGTAGGCTACAAGTCCAAATTCAGGGCGTTAGCTCCAGGGAAGGCCTTCTCTCTCTGTCGGCTCTGGAGAAAGGTCCTTCTCATCAATCTAAACCTGGTCGAGGAGCTTCCCAGCACAAGGACCCCGGGTCCAAAGGATGCACTAGTCTCCTGGCTCTTGTTTCTTGGTGGTACAAGGTCCCCATGGCTCTCTGTCCACTTCTCTCTTTTATATCTCAAATAGATTGGCTCAAGACACAGTCCAATCTTGCAGATTGAGTCCTGCCTCATTAACATAACTGCTGCTAATCCCATCTCATCAACATCATAGAGATAGGATTTACAGCACATAGGAAAATCACATCAGATGACAAAATGGTAGACATTCACACAATACTGGGAGTCATGGCCCAGCCAAGTTGACAGATATCTTTGGGAGACACAACTCAGTCCATGACAGAGTGTACTTTACAGCACTCAAAGCTGTTCTCTTATGTGATACTTTACATTCCTACTGTACTTTCAGGATATGTTGATGGTATTTCACATTTAATTGGTTGGGTTGCTGTTGCTAATTGCCGTCAGATCAGCTATGACTCATGGCAACCCTATGTATCCAAAACCAAACCAAACCCACGGCTGTGGAGTAGATTCCAATTTACAGCAACCATATAGGACAGAGTAGAACTGCCCCATAGGGTTTCCAAGGCTGCACATCTTTATGGAAGCATACTACCACAACTTTCTCTCCCAGAGCAGCTGGTGGATTCAAACTGTCTACCTTTGGGTTAGCAGCCAAGTGCTTAACCATTGCACCACCGTGTATAATAGAATGAAATGCTGCTCAGTCTTGTGCCATCTTCATGATCATTGGTATCTTTGAGTCCACTGTTGTGGCTGTTGTGTCAGTCCATCTCATCGAGGGTTTCCCTCATTTTTGCTGACCCTCTACTTTACCAAACATAATGTCCTTTTCTAGTGATTGGACTTTCCTGATGACATGTCCAAAATAAACGAGCCAAAGTCTCACCATCCTGGTTTCTAAGAAGCATTCTGGTTGTATTTCTTCTAAGACTGATTTGTTCATTCTTTTGGCAGTCCGTGGTATATTGGTTATCTGAGTCTTGGTGGCGCAGTAGCAAAGAGCTTGACTGCTAAAAAAAGGTTGGCAGTTCAAATCCACCAGCAGCTCCTTGGAAATCCTATGGGGCAGTTCTACTCTGTCCGATAGGGTCACTATGAGTTGGAATCGACTTGATGGCAACAGGTTTGGTTTTTTGGTAGCATCCTCAAGTTAAATGCATAAGTTTGCATTCAGATTGGTATTGTGACTGATTACTGTTGGGGAAGGAAATGTCAAATGAGTGCCTCTTTATAATATTAATCAAAAACCATTTTTCACCTAGAAGTTGTTGCACTGATAATTATTTTATTTCATTTTTACTTTTTAAGATAGCCTACCTCAGACCATTTTAAATAGTTTATGGTTTACTTAGCCCAAGAAGTATTATGGTTTGTTTGTTTTGGGGGAGTTGTATAAGGATTTTGATCATAGCAATCTGTTTATATGCTTTCTACCCATCTTCTTTTCTGACAGAAGTTTATTAAATGCTACAGAAAGCACGTTGTTGTGTGCCAGCTAGTTGATTCTGACTCATGGTGATCCTGTAGAACAGAGTAGAACTGCCCCATAGGTTTTCCTAGGCTGTAACCTTTACGGGAGCAGACCACCAGATGTTTTCTTCTGTGGAGTGGCTGGTGGGTTTGAACCACTGAACTGTCGGTTAGCAGTCCAGTGTTTAACTGTTGTGCCACAAGGGCTCCTTAAAGAAAGCATAATACACCTTGTATTTGTTCCTTTTATGATGAATCTGAGTTTAAATTTTAGAAGAAATTAATTATTAAATATGAAATTAATATTAAAAGAACACAGAGTAATAAAACATATTTCTTTGTGAAAAAGGAATTTGAAATTTTCATTAGTTTATGCTGTACCTGTTGCTATTGAGTTATTTACAACTCATACTGATCCTATAGGACAGAGCAGAACTGCCCCATAGGGTTTCCAAGGAGCAGCTGGTGGATTAGAACTGCCGACCTTTTGATTAGCAGCAAAATGCTTAACTGTTGCGCCACCGGGGCCCCAATTTATGCCTGTTTAATAAAATTATTTTAATTTATATTTGCAATGTGAGTGGAACAAATACAATATAGTTTAAAGGAACCCTAAAATAGGGATTAAAAAATTATACTTTTTCCTTGGTGCTGTCATTTGTGATCTTGGGCGATTCACATAACTTGTTAAGGTAATCCACATTCATAAAATGAGGGATAGTACTAGGTAATCGCTAAGCACCTTCTGCTCCTAAAATTTGATGACACAAACTATGTTTAGCTATAAGGTTGATTAATTGAACATATTTATTACCATATAATTTAAAAGAGTTTAATTTTAACTTCATGTGTTATTTAAACCCTATCTTCTTATCTTCACAGAGACTTATTTAAGGCTTATTTTCTCTTTCAATTGTTAGGATATTAAGAATCCAGTTTCTATATACATTGATAGATGCATATACCTGATAATAATAATAAATCTAGATAAGATTTATTAAATTCATATTATTTTGCCAGACACGTGCTAGAAATATGGCTATCTTTGGAGTTTTTTGAGGGGATCTAAAGACACAGTTTCTTTGTACTTATTAAAAAAAATGGTTCTTGAATTTAGGATTTAATTACTTTTCATTTTCTGTGTCATTGTTTTCTAAAGTGTCAAATGAATGTCTAGTTTTTACAGTGTTGTTATTGTTGTTGGGTGCCGTTGAGTCAGTTCTGACTCATAGTGACCCTATGTACAACAGAACGAAAAACAGCCAGTTCCTGTGCCATCCTCACAATTGTAGCTGTGTTTGAGCCTGTTGTTGCAGTCACTGTGTCAGTCCATCTCCTTGAGGGTCTTCCTCTTTTTTTCTGACCCCCTCCCTTACCAAGCATGATGTCCTTCTCCAGGGACTGGTCCCTCATGATAACATGTCCAAAGTACCTGAGAGGAAGTTTCATTATCCTTCCTTTTAAGGAGAATTCTGACTGTACTTCTTCCCAGACAGATTTGTTCATTCTTGCAGCCCATGGCTTATTCAATATTTTTCACCAACACCATAATTCAGATGCATCGATTCTTCTTTGGTCTTTCTTATTCATTGTCCAGCTTTTGCATGCACATGAGGCAATTGAAAAAACCATGCCTAGGGTCAGGCACCTTCGTGCTCTAAGTGACATCTTTGCTTCTTTTACACTCTAACGAGGTCTTTTGCAGCAGATTTGTCAAGTGCAATATACTGTGATTTATTGACTGCTGCTTCCATGGGCATTGATTGTGGATCCAAGTAAAATGAAATCCTTGACAACTTTGGTATTATCTCCATTTATCATGGTGTTGCTTATTGGCCCAGTTTTCAGGATTTTTGTTTTCTTTTGTTGAGGTGTAATCCATACTGAAGGCTGTGGTCTTTGATCTTCATAAGTGAGTGCTTTAAGTCCTCTTCACTTTCAGCAGGCAAGGTGGTGTCATTCGCACATTGCAGATTGTTTATGAGTCTTCCTCCAATCCTGATACTGAATTCTTCTTCATATAGTCTAGCTTCTCAGATTATTTGCTCAGCCTACAGATTGAATAAGTATGGTGAAAGGATACAACCCTGACACACACCCTTCCTGACTTTAAACCATGCAGTACCCCCTTGTTCTGTCCAAACAACTTCCTCTTGGTCTGTGTACAAGTTACATATGAGCACAATGAAGTGTTCTGGAATTCCCATTCTTCTCAGTGTTACCCGTAATTTGTTATTATCCACACAGTCAAATACCTTTGCACAGCCAATAAAACACAGGTAAACATCTTTCTGGTATTCTGTACTTTCAACAAAAATCCATCTGACATTAGCATGGATACAAATATGAGTCTCTTCTAGTTGGTGTGATATTAATGATATTGTCCGCATTCCATTGGATCACCTTTTTTTGGAATGGGCATGAATATGGAGCTCTTCCTATCATTTGGCCAGGTAACTGTCTTCCAAATTTTTTGGCTTGGACAAGTGAGCATTTCCAGTGCCACATCCATTTGTTGACACATCTCTGTTCGTATTCCGTCAATTCCGGGAGCCTTGTTTTTTGCCAATACCTTCAGTACAGCTTGGACTTCTTCCTTCGGTACCATCAGTTCTTGATCCTATGCTACTTGCTGAAATGGTTGAATGTCAACCAGTTCTTTTTGGTACTGTAGTGACTATTCCTTCCATCTTCATCTGATGCTTCCTGCATATTGCAACATTTTGCCATAGAATCCTTCAGTATTGCAACTCGACATTTGCATTTTCTCCTTCAGTTCTTTCAGCTTGAGAAATGCCACGAATGTTCTTTCCTTTTGTTTTTCTAACTCCAGGTCTTTATATAATACTTTATTATAATACTTTATTTTGTCTTCACAAGCTGCCTTTGAAATACTCTGTTCAACTTTTTTACTTCATCATTTCTTCTGTTTGCTTTAGCTACTCTTGGTTGAAGAGCAAGTTTTGGATTCTCTTCTGACATCTATTTTAGTCTTTTCTTTCTTTCCTGTATTTTTTAATGATCTTTTCTTTTCTTCACGTATGATGCCCTTGATGTCATCTGACAACTCTTCCAGTCTTCGGTCATTAGTGTTCGGTGGTCAAATCCACTTTGCTGTGTAAATAAAGCAAAACCGCCAATTCCTTTCTTTTTCAATGTCTTTTCTCATTCTTTCATTCATTCAACAAATATTCATTGAGCACATACCAGTCTGGATATTGGGTATACAAAATAAAAAAAAATAGACAAAAATCTTTGCCCTCATTCAGCTCTGTTCCAGTAAGGGAAGATGTAATAAATAAATCAATAAAAAAAAATTTAGTGAGGCAGTGGTGGTTCAGTGATAGAATTCTTGCCTTCCAGGCAGAAGACCAGGGTTTGATTCCTGACCATTGTATTTTATGTACAGCCATCACCCATCAGTTAATGGAGGCTTATGAATTGCTATAATGCTGAGCAGGTTTCAGTGGAGCTTCTATACTAAAATTGACTAGAAGAAAAGGTCTGGCAATCTACTTCTGAAAATCAGCCAGTGAAAACCCTGTGGATTAGAATGGTTGAATCTGCAACTGATCATGGAGATGGTGCAGGTTCAGGCAGTGTTTTGTTTCATTGTGCATGATGTTGCTGTGAGTAGGGGCCAATTCAATGGCAGCTAACAACAAAAACAACAATAAAATACATAGTATGTCAAATGGTTACAAGTACTGTAGAGCTAGATAAAGCAGTGGAGGGAAAAAAAGGAAGTCTTGGGGAGGGTGTTAAGATTTTAAATATGGTAATCATGCAATCAGGATTCATTGATAATTACTGGTGATTGGAATACGAAAGTTGGAAACAAAGAGGCAGGATCAGTAGTTGGAAAATATGGCCTTGGTGATAGAAACAATGCCAGAGATCACGTGATAGAATTTTGCAAGGCCAATAATGTTTTCATTGCAAAAACCTTTTTTTCCACAATGTAAATGTCAACCATATACATGGACCTTGCTGAATGGAATACACAGGAATCAAATCAACTACATCTGTGGAAAGAGACGATGGAAAAGCTCAATATCATCAGTCAGAACAAGGACAGGGGCTGACTGCGGAACAGACTATCAATTGCTCATATGCCAGTTCAAATTGAAGCTGAAGAAAATTAGAACAAGTCCACTAGAGCCAAAGTACGATCTTGAGTATATCCCATCTGAATTTAGAGACCATCTCAAAGAATAGATTTGACACGTTTAACACTAAAGACCGAAGATCAGACAAATTGTGGAATGACATCAAGGACATCATACATGTAGAAAGCAAAAGGTCATTAAATAGACAGGAAAGAAAGAAAAGACCAATATGGATGTCAGAAGAGACTCTGAAATTTGCTCTTGAACGTCAAGTAGCTAAAGCAAAAAGAAGAAATGATGAAGTAAAAGAGCTGAACAGAAGATTTCAAAGGGCTACTCAAGAACAAAGTGAAGTATTATAATGACGTGCAAAGAGCTGGAGATAGAAAAACAAAAGGGAAGAACACACTTGGCATTTCTCATGCTGAAAGAACTGAAGAAAAAATTAAAGCTTCAAATTGCAATACTGAAGGATTCTATGGGCAAAATACTGAATGATGCAGGAAGCATCAAAAGAAGATGGGAAGAATACACAGCGTCACTGTAACAAAAAGCATTGGTCAACGTTCATCTATTTCAGGAGGTAGCATATGATCAGGAACCGATGGTACTGAAGGAAGAGGTCCAATCTGGAATAAAGGTGTCGGCGAAAAACAAGGCTCCATGAATTGACAGAATACAACTGAGATGTTTCAGAAAACGGATGCAGCCCTAGAAGTGCTCACTTGCCTGTGCCGAGAAATTTGGAAGGCAGCTAACTGGCCAACAACTAGAAGAGATCCATATTTATGCCTATTTCAAAGAAAGGCTATCCAACTGAATGTGGAAATTATCAAACAATATCATTAATATCACAAACAAGTAAAATTTTGCTGAAGATCATTCAAAAGCGGTTGCAGTAGTACATTGACAGAGAACTGCCAGAAATTCAGGCCAGATTCAGAAGAGGACATGGAATGAGGGATATCATTGCTGATGTCAGATGAATCTTGACTAAAAGCAGAGAATACCAGAAAGATGTTTACCTGTGTTTTACTGACTATGCAAAGGCATTCGACTGTGGGGATCATAACAAATTATAGATAACATTGCAAAGAATGGGAATTACAGAACACTTAATTGTGCTCATGAGGAACCTGTACACAGACCAAGAGGCAGTTGTTTGAACAGAACAAGAGGATACTGTGTGGTTTAAAGTCAAGAAAAGTGTGTGTCAGGATTGTATCCTTTCACCATACTTATTTGATCTGCATGCTGAGCAAATAATCCAAGAAGCGGGACTGTATGAAGAAGAACGTGGCATCCGGATTGGAAGAAGACTCATTAACAACCTGCCTTATGCAGATGACACAACCTTGCTTGCTGAAAGTGAAGAGGACTTGAAGCGCTTACTGATAAAGATCAAAGACCACATCCTTCAGTATGGATTACACCTCAACATAAAGAAAACAAAAATCCTCACAACTGTACCAATAAGCAACATCAAGATAAGTGGAGAAAATATTGAAATTATCAAAGATTTCATTTTACTTGAATCCATAATCAACACCCATGGAAGCAGCAGTCAAGAAATCAAGTGACACATTGCATTGGGCAAATCTGCTGCAAAAGACCTTTTTATGTATTTATTTATTTATTGTACTTTAAGGGAAGTTTACAGCTCAAGTTAGTTTCTCATACAAAAATTTATACACATATTTTTTTGAGACCCTAGTTTCTCCCTCTATAATGTGACAGCACACTCCTCCTTTCTACTGTAGATTTCCCGTGTATATTCAACCAACTCCTATCCCTTTCTGCCTTCTCATCTCGCCTCAGGACATGAGCTACCCCTTTAGTGTCATGTATCTACTTGAACTAAGCAGCACACTCTTCATGAATATATTTTCTGTCTTATACTCCAGTCTAATCTTTGTCTGAAGAGTTGGTCAGGAATGGTTTTAGTTCTGTGTTAACAGAGAGTCCAGGGCCCATGTCTTCTGGGGTTACTCCAGTCTCACTCAGACCATTAAGTCTGGTCTTTTTACTAGAATTTGACTTCTGCACCCTGCTTTTCTCCTGCTCCATCAGGGACTCTCTGTTGTGTTTCCTGTCAGGGCAGTCATTGGTGGTAGCCAGGCACCATCTAGTTCCTTTGGTCTCAAGCTGATGGAGTCTGTGGTCTGTGTGGCCCTTTCTGTCTCTTGGGCTAACATTTACCTTGTGTCTTTGGTGTTCTTCATTCTCCTTTGCTCCAGGTGGGTTGGGACCAATTGATGCATCTTAGATGACTGCTTGCTAGCTTTTAAGACCCCAGACACCACTCACCAAAGTGGGATGCAGAACATTTTCTTAATAAACTTTATTAGCCAATTGACCTAGATGTCCCCTGAAACCATGGTTCCCAGACCCCGCCCCTGCTACTCTGTCCCTCGAAGTGTTTGGTTGTGTTCAGGAGACTTCTTAGCTTTTGGTTTAGTCCGGTTGTGCTGACTTCCCCTGAATTGTGTGTTGTCCTTCCCTTCACCTAAGATAATTCCTATCTACTATCTAGTTAGTGAATACCCCTCCACCACCCTCCCCACCCTCGTAACCATCAAAGAATATCTTCTGTGTTTAAACCTTTTCTTGAGTTCTTATAATTGTGTTCTCATGTAATATTTGTCCTTTTGTGACTAGTTTTACTCAGCATAATGCCTTCCAGATTCATCCATGTTATGAGATGTTTCTTGAATTCATTTTTGTTCTTTATCATTGCGTAGTATTCCATTGTGTGAATATACCATAATTTGTTTATGCATTCGTCCCTTGATGGGCACCTAGGTTGTTTCTATCTTTTTGCTATTGTGAACAGCACTGCAGTGAACATGGCTGTGCATATATCAATTCATATGACAGCTCTTATTTCTCTAGGATATGTTCCAAGGAATGGGATCGCTGGATCATATGGTACTTCTACTTCTAGCTTTTTAAGGAGACGCCAAATTGATTTCCAAAGTGATTGTACCATTTTACATTCCCACCAGCAGTGTATAAGTGTTCTAGTCTCTCCACAACCTCTCTAACATTTATTATTTTGTGTTTTTTGGATTAATGCTAGCTTTTGTTGGGGTGAGGTGGTATCTCATTGTAGTTTTGATTTGCAATTTTTCTAATGGCTAATTATCGTGAGCATTTCCTCATGCATCTGTTACCCACCTGAATGTCTTCTTTGGTGAAGTGCCTGTTCATATATCATTTGCCCATTTTTTAATTGGGTTGTTTGTCTTTTTGTTGTAGAGGTTTTGCAGTATCTTGTAGATTTTAGAGATTAGACCCTGCTCAGATATGTCGTAGCCCAAATTTTTTTCCCAGTCTGTAGTTTGTCTTTTGACTCTTTTGGTGAAATCTTTTGATGAGCGTAAGTGTTTGATTTTTACGAGCTCCCAGTTATCTAATTTCTCTTCTAGTTTTTGTGCATTGTTAGTAATGTTGTGTATTATGTTTATGCCATGTATTAGGTAGGGCTTCTAGCATTGTCCGTATTTTTTCTTCCATGATCTCTAATTTATCATTTTAATATTAGATCTTTGATTAATTTTGAGTTAGTTTTTGTGGCTGGTGTGAAGTATGGCTCTTGTTTCATTTTTTTTGCAGATGGATATCCAGTTATGCTGGGGTACCATTTGTTACAGAGATTGTCTTTTCCCCATTTAATGGACTTTGGCCTTTGCCAAGTATTAGTTGCTCATAGGTGGATGGATTTACATCTGGATTCTGAATTCTGTTCCATTGGTATGTATCTGTTGTTGTACCAGTACCAGGCTGTTTTGACTACAGTGGCAGTATAATAGGTTCTAAAATCAGGTAGTGTGAGGGCTACCACTTTGTTCTTCTTCTTCAGTAATGCTTTACTTATCCAGGGCTTCTTTCCTTTCCATATGAAGTTGGTGATTTGTTTCTCCATCTCATTAAAAAATGCCATTAGAATTTGGATCGGGATTGCATTGTATCTATAGATTGCTTTGGGTAGAATTGACATTTTCACAGTGTTGAGTCTTCTATCCATGAGCAAGATATGCTTTTCCATCTATGTAGGTCTCTTTTGGTATCTTGCAGTTGTGTCTTGTGATTTTCTTTTTATACGTCTTTTATGTCTCTGGTTAGATTTATTCCAAAGTATTTTATCTTCTTGAGGCTATTGTAAATGGTATTGATTTGGTGATTTCCTCTTGGACGTTCTCTTTGTTGGTATAGAGGAATCCAACTGATTTTTGTATACTTATCTTGTATCTTGATACTTTTCTGAAATCTTCTATTAGTTCCAGTAGTTTTGTTGTGGATTCTTTGGGTTTTTCTGTGTATAAGATCATATCATCTGCAAATAGAGATACTTTTACTTCTTCCTTACCAGTTTGGATGCCCTTTATTTATTTTTCTAGCCTAATTTCTCTGGCTAGGACCTCCAGCACAATGTTGAATAAAAGTGATGATAAAGGACATCCTTGTCTGGTTCCCATTCTCAAGTGGAATGCTTTCAGACTCTCTCCATTTAGGATGATGTTTGCTGTTAGCTTTGCATAAATGCCCTTTATTATGTTGAGAAATTTCCCTTCTATTCCTATTTTGCTGAGAGTTTTTATCATGAATGGGTGTTGGACTTTGTCAAATGCCTTTTCTGCATTGATTGATAAGATCATGTGGTTCTTGTCTTTTGCTTTATTTATGTAATAAATTACATTGATGTTTTTCTAATGTTGAACCATCCCTGCATACCTGGTATGAATCCCACTTGGTCATGGTGAATTATTTTTTTTGTATGTTGTTGAATTCTATTGGCTAGAATTTTGTTGAAGATTTTTGTGTCAGTGTTCATGAGGGATAGTGGTCTGTAATTTTCTTTTTTTGTGGTGTCTACCTGGTTTTGGTATCAGGGTTATGGTAGCTTCATAGAATGAATTTGGAGTATTCCATCTTTTTCTATGCTCTGAAATACCTTTAGTGGTAGTGGTGTTAACTCTTCTGAAAGTTTGGTAGAATTCTCCAGTGAAACTGTCTGGGCCAGGGCTTTTTTTTGGCGGGGGATGGGGGTAATTTTTAAATTACCTTTTCAATCTCTTTTGTTATAGGTTTATTTAGTTGTTCTACCTCTGTTTGTATTAGTTTAGGTAGGTAGTGTGTTTCTAGAAACTTGTCCATTCCTCTAGGTTTTTGAATTTGTTAGAGTACAATTTTTCATAGTATTCTGTTATGATTCTTTTAATTTTAGTTGGGTCTGTTGTGATATCACCCATCTCATTTCTTATTTGGGTTATTTGCTTCCTCTCCTGTTTTTCTTTTGTCAGTTTGGCCAGTGGTTTATCAATTTTGTTGATCTTTTCAAAGAACCAGCTTTTGGTCTTAACTCTTTCAATTGTTTTTGTATATTCTGTTTCATTTAATTCTGCTCCAGTTTTTATTATTTGCTTTCTTCTGGTGCCCGAGGGCTTCTTTTGCTTCTCTGTTTCCATTTGTTTGCGGTTTTGGGTTAATGTTTTGGTGTTGGCCATTTTTTCTTTTTGGATGTTTGCATTTATTGCTATAAACTGACCTCTGAGCATTGCTTTTGCTGTGTCCTGATGGGTGTCTGGTAGGATGTGTTTTCATTCTCATTTGATTCTGTGTATTTCTTTATTTTGTCCTTAATTTCTTCTGTAACACAGTGGTTTTTGAGCAAGATGTTGTTCAGTTACCATGTGTTTGATTTTTCTTCCTTGCTTTTTTTGTTATTGATTTCTACTTTTATGGCTTTATGGTCAGAAAAGATGCTTTGTAATATTTCAATGCTTTGGATTCTGTTAAGGCTTGCTTTATGACCTAATATGTGGTCTATTCTGGAGAATGTTCCATGTGCATTGGAGAAGAAAGTATACTTGGCTGCTGTTGGGTGGAGTGTTCTGTATATGTCTATGAGATCAGGTTGGTTGACTGTGGTATTTAGGTCTTGCAAGTGTTTATTGAGCTTCTTTTTGGATATTCTGCCCTTCACCAAAAGTGGTGTGTTGAATTTCTACTGTTATTGTGGAGCTGTCTAATTCTGCAAAAGACTTCTTTAAAGTGTTAAACCACAGAGATGACACCTTGAAGACTAAGGTTTGCCTGCCCCAAGCCATGGTGTTTTCAATCACCCATGTGAAAGCTGGACAGTGAATAAGGAAGACTGAAGAAGAATTGTCGCCTTTAAATTATGGTGTTGGTGGATAATATTGAATATACCATGGACTGCCAGAAGAATGAACAAATCTGTCTTGGAAGAGGTACAGCCAGAATGCTCCTTAGAAGCAAGGATGGAGATTCTTCATGTCACATTCTTTGGATTGTTATCAGGAGGGATCAGTCCCTGGAGAAGGACATCATGCTTGGTAAAGTAGAGGGTCAGCGAAAAAGAGGAAGACCCTCAACAAGATGGATTGACACAGCTCAAGCATAACAATGATTGTGAGAATGGCGCAGGACCTAGCAGTGTTTTGTTCTGTTGTACATAGGGTCACTATGAGTTGGAACTGACTTGATGTCCCCTGACAACAACAGTGGTCAAGGAAAACCTGAAAAGATGACATTTGAGCAAAGATATAAAGGAGGAGTGAGGGTGAGCCACATATATATCTGGGAGAGGAGTTATCCAGGCATTGGAGAAGAGTAGGTGCAAAGGCCTTAAGGTGATATTTTGGTTTTTTTTTTCTGAGAACTACAAGGATATGTGTGTGTGTGTATGTGTGTAGCTATCTGTAGGGAGTAGTGTTGGAGATGTGGTCACAGATACAAAGAGGGAGGGGTTTAGGAAGAGGACGGATCAAGAAAGACTTTGTAAGCCATCATAAGGGCTTTGGCTTTTACTCTGAGCAAGAGGGAAAGCAGAGAAGTAAAGTGATTTACCTTTTGTTTGGAAAGGATCACTGTAGCAGAGTGATCCTTTTTAAAGGATCGTTTTGAAAATATGCTATAGTGGGTAAGAGGGAGAGGGAAACCAGTTATGGGCTTTGATATAATTCAGTTGAAAAATAATAGTGACATGGACCAGGGTGATAGCAGTGGACGTGGTGATAAGTGGTTGGGTTCTGGATATATTTTAAAGGTAGGGCTGGAGGATTTGCCTATATAGATTGAATATGGAATATAGAGATGATACACCAAGATACTCCAAGATAACACCATGATTTTTGGCCTGAGCACCTGCAAAACTAAAGTTCCATTTATTGAGATGAGGAAGACTGCAAGAGGAATAGGTTTTGGTTGAGAATTGAAGTTTGGTATTAAGCTTATTAAGTTTGAGGCATGCAAAGCATCTAATCAGTCTTAGAAGAACTACAACCAGAATGCTTCCGAGCAGCTAGGATCAACTTAGAGAAAAAGAGGAAGACCCTCAAATGTCATCAGGAAAGATCAGTCACTAGAAAAGGGCACCATATTTGGTAAAGTAGATGGTCAGTGAAAACGAGGGAAACCTTCAGTGAGATACATTGACACAATAGCTGCACTAAGCTAATAAGATTCAAATGTACCAAGGATCATGAAGATGATACAGGACTGGGCAGCATATTGTTCTGTTATACATAGTTGCTATGAGTTGGAGCCAACTTGATGGCAACTAACAACAACAGAAGCATCTATTGGATATATTTAGTAGGGAGTTGGTTATCTGAGTTTGGAGTTGAAGGGCAAGATGTGGTCTAGAGATGCACATCTGGGAATCAACAATGTATTGATGATATTTAAAGCCATGAAACTGGATGAAGTTTATCAAGGGAGTGAGTATAAAAAGAGGAAGGTTCTAAAGATTGAATTTTGTTGTTGTTGTTATGTGCCATCGAGCTGGTTCTGACTCATAGCCACCTGATGTACAACAGAACAAAACACTGCCCAGTCCTGTACCATCCTCACAGTTGTTGCTATGTTTCCACCATTGTCGCAGCCACTGTGTCAGTCCATCTCATTGAGGGTCTTCCTCTTTTTCTCTGACCTTCTACTTTACCAAACATGATGTTCTTCTCCAGGGACTGGTCCCTCTTGATAACATGTCCAAAGTATATGAGATGAAGTCTCGCCATCCTTGCTTCTAAGGAGCATTCTGGCTGTACTTCTTCCAAGACAGATTTGTTCTTTTGGCAGTCCATGGTATGTTCAATTTTCTTCTCTGACAATATAATTCAAATATATCAATTCTTCTTTGGTCTTCCATATTCATTGTCCAGCTTTCACATGCATATGAGGAGATTGAAAATACCATGGCTTGGTCCGGCTCATCTTAGTCCTCAAAATGACATCTTTGCTTTTCAGCACTTTAAAGAGGTCTTTTGCAGCAGATTCGCCCGGTGAAGTACATCATTTGGTTTCTTGACTGCTGCTTTCATGGGCAAATATTTTAGAGTTTGGGGAAATGAAGAGGGGCCAGCAAACGAATTAAAATGTGGCTAGAGATGGTAGGAGGAAAATCAGGAGTATGAAATGTCTTTGAAGCTAAATGTAAAAATGTTTCAAAGAGAAGGGAGTGATTTACCAGTGAGGACAAAGAATGGTCATTGGTGGTGACCTTGGCAAGCAGGTTCATTGGAGTGATGGGTTGAAAAACTGATTAGATTGGGTTCAAGAGAGAAGGGAAAGAAATATATTGACAGTAAATACAGACAACATATATTGTAATGGTACAGTAAAAAGGTGTAGATAAATGGGGTAGCTGCTGGAGGGAATGTCGGTCGGAACTCTTGTTTATTAAGGGAAAGGAGATATTACAGCATGTTTTATACTGATGGGAATAATCAAAGAGATAGAATACCTGATGATATAAAATGCATGTCTTTTTAAATTTAATGTATTTGTTCCATTTTTAGATATAATTTTAAATGAGTCTTCTCCGTTCCTTACTCTGCAGTTTATTGCATTGATTCTGATTAAGCAAAAAAGTAGAGCAAGAAGGGTCTGTGAGAACTTTCCCAGTTCCTAAACTCTTTAAAGAGGGTCTGAGAGAAATGAACAAATAGAAAAGGACTGGAACGAGTACTAGCTATATTTTTGCTTTTTAAACTGTAATTCTTTTGAGAAAGTCACCTTTTTCAGAAGTTACCTTTTTCTTCCTTTGGAATTGTACAGATGTTCTGTAATTTAAACTCCATGAAGGCAGGGACTGTCTGCCTTGTTTACTGTTGTTTCTCTAGTTTCTAGCTCAGTCTCTGGCACATAGAAAGTGCTTAATAAATATTTGTTATACAAATGACAAGAAAATTTTTCATTCTCTACCTCAGTAAAATATGGAACTACAGACATTTTGAGGTGATACAGTGAAAATAATGCTGTTTTTTTCTAGCTTTTTATAAGTGTTGTATCTGCTTTCACAGAATATTACCTGTCTTCAATAACAATTTTCAGTCTTTTCCTCATTTATAACATCATATTTCAATGATTCCTCAACATTCTTCCATTTTGCAATGGTGTGCTCTTTTCTTTGTGCCTCTTTGCGACCTCTTTCCTCTCTCAGTTGGAGGATTTATCACATTGTATTGTATTGGACCTCTCTTTGCTTGTATTTCTCCTAAAGGCTGTGAGCTCCTTCAGAATAGAGCATATATCGTACTCATTTTTGCATTCCTAGCTCAGTGTCTATGCTAGATATACGTTCACTAAATAAATACTGAATAAATAAATGCTCATCACCAATTGACGGAACTCTGCTGCTGAAGCAACAGCATTTTTAGTCTGACACTTGTGATGTTTCTTCTTTCCTACGGTTATCTTCCAACAGGCCAAATTTGGAAAAAATGCTCTCTTTGATTAATGTTTTGACTCTACTCCATTTTCAGAGGCTGTTTGAAATACTCTCATTTAGCCTGTGGATCTTAACATTCCCTTTTGTGAGGCTTTTATTACCTTTGGGCAGCAACCCTCTTTGATATCATAAAGACCTTCAGCCCACATTGGAGCCTCTTTATTTGCAAAATGTACAGCTTAGAAAAAATTATAGTCTCATTGAGTAACTTGTGTTTTTTTTCTTCTGTGGAATTTTGTAGAATGCCTTTTTGGCTAGTTTAAAATAATTATTTTTAAGCTTCAATAATGTTATATTCAGTGTTACTTAGTGAAATTAGAGGTAGTAAAGTATATACCACAGTGATAAAAGATTCTTTATGGAAAAGAAGAAGACAAATGAAGTTGAATAAAGTTTGAATATCAATTAAATCCCCAAGCTGAGGTGGTGAAGAGTTTCTATCGTCTTTCCTTAATCACCAGGACTTTGTATTAATAAACAGCAAATGGCAAAATTACTAGAGTTTCAGTTTTTACTTCCTTTTATTTTCTTTTTCACCTTGTATAGGATTATTAGCGACAGTAAAATAATCAAAGGAAAGGTAACTGAAGGGTGAAGTATAATTATCCTTTTCATAACCTAAAGTTGACTATATCCTATGACTTTGTCTCTTCTTGAACATCAAGTAGTACATTAAGAGGCGGTTTAAGGGAAGAGTGAGTCTGCTTTGAATAACCATAATCCAGAGTCTGCATAAAGAGAAAAACGAACAATCTAATTATTTCAGGTCTTGGAAAAAAATAAGTCATCCCTGACAGTCCTTTATTCTGAAATAGCACTGGGCCACCCAGACTAGAAATCACCAAAGCACCATTTGCGATGGCTTAATTGGTATGGTTTATTTCTAGATTCTTGTGTTCACTCATTTGCATTCTGTTTCACTCTTTGATGATTCTTGTCAGTATGTAAAAATTATACAGCTGTCTAGTCACCAGCTAAGCTTCTAGGCTAACAAACAGGTGAGCTCATTCATTCGTTTATTCAATTGAAATTAATTGAGGCTTCTTTTGAACCATCACTATGCTAGGCAGTGGGGATGCGAAGTTAAAAATGGCACAATTTTGCCTAAAAGAAGAAAAATAACACAAATGATAATGCAGCATTGTAAGTGCTATAATAGGTATGAGAAATGTACTGTGGGAAAAAACTGCTTTTCAGAATTTGGAAGTGTGGGTGCATTTAAGGAGCCAGGAGATGATAGACACAGAGGGTAGTTAGGCGATCTGCTTCCATTAAGATTGTAGTTGTTAGCTGCCATCAGGTTGGTTCCGACTGATAGCGACCCTATGCATAACAGAATGAAGCATTACCTGGTCCTACACCATCCTCACAATCGTTGCTATGTTTGAGCTCATTGTTGCAGCCACCATGTCAGTCCATCTCATTGAGGACCTTCCTCTTTTTCGCTGACCCTCTACTTTACCAAGCATGATATCCTTCTCTGGGGACTGATCCCTCCTGATAACATGTTCAAAGTATGTGAGACAAAGTCTGGACATCCTCACTTCCAAGGAGCACTCTGACTGTACTTCTTCCAAAACAGACTTGTTCATTCTTCTGGTAGTCCATGGTATATTCAGTATTCTTCACCAGCACCGTAATTCAAAGGCATCAAGTCTTCTTCCTTTTTCATTGTCCAACTTTCACATGCATATGAGGCAATTGAAGACACCATGGCTTGGGTCAGGCGCACCTTAGTGTTCAAAGTGACACCTTTGCTTTTCAATACTTTAAAGAAGTCTTTTGCAGCAGATTTGCCCAGTGCAATGTGTCGTTTGATTTCTTGACTGCTGCTTCCATGGACATTGATTGTGTGTTCAAGTAAAATGAAATCCTTGACAACTTCAGTCTTTTCTCTGATTATCAAGATGTGGCTTATTGGTCCAGTTGTGAGAGGATTTTTGTTTTCTTTACTTTGAGGTGTAATCCATACTGAAGTCTTTGATCTTGATCTGTAAGTGCTTCAAGTCTTCTTCACTTTCAGCAAGCAAAGTTGTGTCATCGTCACGTCACATGTTGTTAATGGGTCTTCCACCAATCCTGATGCCATATTCTTCTTCGTATAGTCCAGCTTCTCAGATTATTTGCTCAGCGTACAGATTGAGTAAGTATGGTGAATATGTATGATGCACACCTTTACTGATCTTAAACCATGCAGTATCCCCTTGTTGTGTTCGAATGACTGACTCTTGGTCTATGAACAGGTTTCAAATGAGCACAATTAAGTGGTCTTCAATTCCCATTATTTGCAATGTTATCCATAATTTGTTGTGATCCACACAGTTGAATGCCTTTACATAGTCAAAAAAACACAAATATACATTTTTCTGGTATTCTCTGCTTTCAGCCAAGATCCGTCTGACATCAGCAATGATATCCCTCATTCAGCATCCTCTTCTGAATCTGGCTTGAATTTCTGGAAGTTCCCTGTCCATGTATTGCTGTAACCATTTTTGAATTATTTTCAGCAAAATTTTATTTGCGTGTGATATTAATGATGTTATTTGATAATTTCTGCATTCTGGTGGATCACCTTTCTTTGGAATGGGCACAAATACGGATCTCTTCCAGTCGGTTGGCCAGGTAGCTGACTTCTGAATGTCTTGGCATAGACAAGTGAGCACCGTCTGCATTGCATCTGTGTGTTGAAACATCTCAGTTGGTATTCTGTCAATTCCTGGAGCCTTGTTTTTTGCCAGTGCCTTCAGTGCAGCTTGGACTTCTTCCTTCAATATCATAGGTTCTTGATTATTTACTGTCTCCTGAAATGGGTGACCGTTGACCAATTCTTTTTGGTATAATGATTCTGTATTCCTTCTATATTCTTTTGATGCATTGTGAGTTTTTCAATATTTTGCCCATAGAATCCTTCAAAATTACAACTTGAGGCTTGAATTTTATTTTTAGTCCTTTCATCTTGAGAAATGCTGAGTGTGTTCTTCCATTTTGATATTCTAAGTTCAGGTCTGTGCACATTTCATTAAGGTTACAGCCAAGAAAACCCTATGGGCTGGTGATTTGTTTCTTTATCTTGTTAAAAAAAAAGTCATTGGAATTTGGATCAGGATTGCATTGTATCTGTAGATCACTTTGGGCAGAATTGACATTTTCTCAATGTTGAGTCTTCCTATTCATGAGCATGGTATATTTTTCCAGTTATGTAGGTCTCTTTTGGTTTCTTGCAGTCGTGCCTTGTAGTTTTCTTTGTATAGATCTTTCACGTCCCTGGTTAGATTTTTTCCTAAGTATTTTATCTTCTTGGGGGCTATTGTAAATGTTATTGATTTGATGATTTCCTCTTTGAAGTTCTCTTTGTTGGTGTAGAGGAATCCAACTGATTTTTGTATGTTTATGTTGTATCCTGATACTTTGACTAGGAGGTAATTCAGTTTCTCTGAGTCCAGGTTTTTCATCTGTAAAGGGGTTTAATAATAACAACCTTACTGTTTGAGTTTGTACCACATAACAAAAAAAAAAAAAAAACAACCGCACCAGACCCATTGCTGTTGAGTCTGTTCCAACTCGTAGTGACCCTATAGGACAGAGTAGAACTGCCCCATTGGAGTGGCTGGTGGATTCATACTGCTGACTTTTTGGTTAGCTGCCAAAGCTCTTAACCACTGCCCCACTAGGGCCCCATCGTACCACATAAGTTAATGGAAAAAGCATTTTACCTAACACAATTTTTTTTTTTTAAATAATCAAACTCTTAACCCTAATTGATCTGTTAATTTTCCTTCAAAATTTAAGTTTTAAAAAGATGAGAAATTCAATTTTCCTTTGTGGATATTTATTTTATAGCATTTTAGTATCTATAACATAGACAGTATGAGTAGTAGATAAAGGCACAGACTTGTAAGTAAGACACTTAAGTTCAGGTATGAGCTCATTTATTAACTGTGTGACCGTGGGTAAGTTACTCACCATCTTTCTCCCTCAGTTTTTTTATCTTTAAAGTGGAATAATAATAGCACATACCTCATTATGTGTGGTGTTGGAAGATTTAAATATATGTATAAAGCTCCTAGCACCATGCTTGATATGTAATAGGTACTATCCTATAAAGATTACAGCCTAGGAAGCCCTATGGGGCAGTTCTACTCTGTCAAATAGCATCGCTATAAGTCAGAATTGATTCAGCTGCACACAAAAACAGCAGCATATGAGTTCGTGGGGACAGTGGTGGTTCAGTAGTAGAATTCTCACCTTCTATGTGGGATACCCAGGTTTGATTACCGGCCAGTGTACCTGAAGTGCAGCCACCACTCATCTGTCAGTGGAAGTTTTCATGTTTCTGTGATGCTGAGCAGGTTTCATGGATGCTTGCAGACTAAGATGGACTAAAAAGAAAGGTCTGGCAATCTACTTCTGAAAAAAATTATCCAGTGAAAACACTATGGATCAAAATGTACAGGTGGTCACCATGAGTTGGGGCTGACTTTATGGCAGCTCACAAAAACAGTTTGAGTTAGTCAAGCCCCTGGGTGGTGCAAATGGTTAATATGCTGGGCTGCTAACTGAAAGGTTGAAAGTTGGAGTCTAACCAGGGGCACCTCAGAAGAAAGGCCTAGTGATCCACTTCCAAAAAATCAGCCATTGAAAACCCTACGGACACAGTTCTACTCTGACACACATTGTGTTGCTGTGAGTTGGAATCAACTCTATGGGAACTGGCTTTACGTGAGTTTGGTGTTATTAGTCTTTCCCTGGTGGCGCAGTAGTTAAGCACTTGGCTGCTAACTGAAAGGTCAGTGATTTGAACCCACCAGCCTGCTCCACAGAAGAAAGATGTGGCAGTCTGCTCCCATAAAGATTACAGCTTTGGAAACCCTATCGGGCAGTTCTACTCTGTCCTATAGGGTCACTATGAGTCGGAATTGACTCGATGACAATGGGTTCGGCCTTTCCCACCCTAAGTGTATTTTTAAAATTTAAGGATTTATAAATCAGAAACATTAAAATATGATATATTTATGAAATACATAAATAATGATTAAAATTTTGGTTATAATTAATGTTTGGAAGTCAAATCTTCATTTAACTTATAATTTAGAAGTATGATTTTATTTAAAATTGTTAAATTTATTTGATGGAGGTGATCTGATTTTGATATCCAATCTGAATAGTGAAAGCTGTTGTACTGTTGCCATGAATTTTTATCTCAAGTTTATTTTGCTATATAGACATGTGTCTAATAGAGAAAAAAGATGCTGCATAAACTGTCGTTTGAGTTTGAATGTGCTTCTGTTTTTGGTTGAGGTATAAATGTTATTTCTGGCTGTGTCCTTCATACTTAGCTCTTCTTACAACAAATGGAAAGTCCTTAATTGTACCTAAGGGAATAGTTAATCCACAGTGGACATATGGTGGACAAAAGCTGAGTCTAGTAAATGAAATAAAATTATAAATGGTAAAAAGTGTGAATGTCTACAAAGTTTGGCAGCTGTGAAAGATAGTGTAATGTTTGAGAGTAGCAAATTTTGTGTTCGGTATAATTCTTTTCTCTTGGCATATGTGTGTTGTGTATATATATATAAATTTGATTAAAAGACAGGCTCTCAAAGAATATATAAAGCATATTTGTCCTTTTTACTGTTCATTAAGGTTTGTGATGTAACTTTGATGTCAACAATAGAGGCTGATGATCACACATCTTTTGGAAAGTTACTGCTCTTTTGATTGGGGGCAGTTAATTAGCATTAACCCAGAACAGCTCTTCGGCTTTATGGATTTGAGTGTTATATGTGGTTGCACTGCTCCAGCAAAAGGTTAAGTATTAATGGAAAATGGTCACAGCCCTTTTACTTAAAGAAAACATGTTACTTGTAAGTTTTCTTTTGATTTTACTTTTACAGTTACGTTGAATGTCTTCATTCATTTAGCCATCCATAAAGCAAATACTGTTGCACATGCAGTGGATAATAAGTCTTTTTAGGACTACTTGTGTGGTATGTCACAGATCATTAACTGCAAGTAACCACCTGACTTGAGGGAAGCCTGGAAGCATCATTATAGTGAAATAAGTTTTTATTTAGGTATCACTGTAGCACATTGATTTATAGAAATGTCACCAGTTGCTACTGTGAAAATATATTCTCATTATCACTTAGAGAATGATAGAGATTAACTCACAGTAGACTGTAAAAGGGAAGGAAGTGTAACAATGGGAAAAAAATAAAAATAAATGTTATCGTGGCCTATATTTTATCTAATAATTAATTTGAATTAATTAGGTGATTAATTAGGCTAAATTAGCTGATCCTCTAGGATGCTTTCAACTCTGTGGTTATATGTATATGTTAAAGGAATGTTCTGAGTTTTCCCTAATTTAAAATACTTTTAAATTAAACAGCATAGTAAGACAGTAGCAAACAATGTAACTATTTAATGCAGTCAATGCATAAAATAATAAATTTTTTCTGTGAGCACGTGGCTACGTCTTAGCCACAGATGCCATGATTCCTGCCTTCAGGAAACTTAAAATCTTGTTGTAGAGGTAAGATTAACATAATAGGAAAAATGTACAAATGAAATTTAGTAGTATTAAATCAAAGGGAGGGAAAAATTGTCAGCTAAGGATTAAGGGGGATGAGGGGTTCAAGCTGGATCTTTGCAAAATTAGTAGAGTTTGGATATACGAATAGAAAAACTGAGTTTCTGGCAAAACGTAACATTTTAAAATAAGGCATAACTAGAGAGAAGTTGTTGGAAATCTTTAGTCCTGCTTACGTATTTGATCCATTAAAGCCTGTGCCAGAGTTTTACTGTTTTCTTAAAGGAATTTAAGCTATTATTTTAATTTTGATTTGAACTTTAATATTTAATCTGTATTTTGGTATAATTAGATGATAGCACTTGGGCACATTGGTGCTTTTTTTTTCCCCCAGTAGTGCCTAGGTAGATAGCTTTAGCACTTTGAATATGTCATCCCACTGCCTTCTGACCTCCATAGTTTCTGATGAGAAATCAGCTGTTAATCATAGAAAATCACTTGTACATGATGAGTTGCTTCTTTCTTTCTATTTTCAAGATTCTATCTTTGTCTTTCCCCAATTTGATTATAATATGTCTAGGTGTAGTTCTGGAGCCCTGGTGTTGCAGCGGTTAAGCACTTGGCTGCTAACTGAAATGTCGGTGGTTTGAACCTACCAGCCGCTCCACAGGAGAAAGTTGTGGCTATCTGCTTTCATAAAGATTACAGCCTTGGAAGCTGTATGGAGCAGTTCTACTCGGTCCTGTATAACTATGTATAACTATGAGTTATAATCAAACTGACAGCAATGGATTTTACCCTCAGTGTTATATTTAATTTTATTTTTAACAAAATTCTACATGTTATGAGTGTATCTGTTTTTTAATTTTCTATTTTATTGATTTCTGCTTTGGTCTTTATTATTTTCCTTCTTCTGCGTACTTTGAATATAATTTGATCTTCTTTTTCTTGAAATCTAAGGTCCACTGATTTGAGAGCATTTTTCTTTACTAAAGTAGTTGCTTAGTGCTCCAAATTTCTACTTAAGTAAATACACATTTGTGACACAGCAAAAATTCTGATATCTTTTGTTTTTATTTTTCTTTACATTCAAAATACTTTCTAATTTCCCTTTTGCTTATTTATTCTTTGTGATCCATGGATTATTTAGAAATGTGTTATTTTGTTTCGAAATATTTGAGAATTTTCCAGAGATCTTTTTATTATTGATTTCTAATTTAATTAATTTCCAATTTCCATTGTTAGCGAAAATTGTTTGTATGATTTATTCTGTGGCATTAGAATATGTTCAGTTTTGTTTAACGTTACATTTTCACTTGAAAATACATAAGTATGCTGATGGGTGGAATGTTCTATAAATATTAATGAGGTGATGTTGGTTTTAACTGTTGTTCATTGATTTTATACCCTTATTGATTTTCTGTATACTTGCTCTACCAATTATTGAGAAAGAGGTGTTAAAGTCTCTTGATTATAATTTTGTACTTATTTCGTTTAAGTTTTGTTAGATTTTGCTTTATGTGTCATGTGTATTTAGGATTGTTTTGTGCAGTTAATGATACACAGCATTTTATTATGATGAAATGACTTTCTTTATTTCCAGTAATATTCTTTACTTTGTCTTACATTGATATAGCACTCCATTTTTGTTTCAGTTAGTTGTTAACATTTTGTTATTGTTAGGTGCCATCAAATTGGTTCTGACTCATAGGGACCCCAAGTACAACAGAACAAAATGCTGCCCGGTTCTGTGCCATCCTCACAGTCATTGCTATGTTTGAGCCCATTGTTGCAGGCACTGTGTCAATTCATCTCACTGAGGCTCTTTTTCCTTTTCACTGACCCTCTGCTTTACTAAGCATGATGTCCTTCTCCAGGGACTGGTCCCTCCTGATAACATATCCAGAGTACATGTAATGATGTCTCGCCATCCTCACTTGTAAGAAGCATTCTGGCCGTACTTCTTCCCGGACAGATTTGTTCTTTCTTCTGACAGTCCATGATTCAGTCAGTATTCTTTGCCAATACCATAATTCAAATGCGTCAGTTTTTCTTCAGTTTTCTTTATTCATTGCATATGAGGTGCTTGGGTCAGGTGCATCTTGGTCCTCAAAATGACATGACATCTTTTCTTTTTAACACTTTAAAGAGGTCTTTTGCAGCAGATTTGCCCAGTGCAATAAGTTGTTTGATTTTTTGACTGCTGCTTCCATGGATGTTGATTGTAGATCCAAGTAAACTGTAATCCTTGACAGCTTCAGGTGATTAATATAGTGTGTCTTTTCTATACTTTTATTTTTACTCTATCTGTGTCTTTGTATTTAAAGTATTTCTTTTGTAGGCAACATGTAAGTTATTCTTGCTTTTTTGTGTAATATTGTATAATATTACGTTTAAAATTAAAATTTAATTAAATTTAAAATTTAAATTTAATTAGTATTAAATTTAATACTAAATTCAGTATTTAGTATTTCTCTGACGACATAAACCATATCTATTGCCGTCTACTCAAATAATATAATGTAATACTTTTGCTTTCTCCATTCCACTTCTTTACCTATGTATGTATTTAATCTTAAATTTTAGTGTCAAGTTGTTATTAATTTTACATTGTTTTTATAATATGCTGTATTTCACAGCCATGTTATCACTGGATTTTCCTGGCTTCATTTTTCACTATCTCTTTGTGTATATAATATCTTCTTTCATGGATTAACTTTTTGTTTTTCCTGAGTAGATCAATTAGTCATTTATTCAGAAAAGTTTTATTGCATGGTGTACTTTGCATCTTTGTAGCTGCAAATTTGTTACTTTACCCCACACTTGAACAATAGTTTGGTCTGGTTTTTGTTTAAAATCCTTGTCCCCCTTGTAACCTTGAGGTCATTGTTTCATTGTGCTTTAATATATAATATTGCAGATGAGAAATCTGTTGCTGATTACCATTTCTTTCTACATTTATTCCCTGTTGTTACACTTACAGGATTTTCTATATTTTTTTATAGTTTTGTAAATTTACATTGTTGTTTGAATTTAAAAAAAATTAATACTTCTTAGTACTTAGTGGACTTTATCAGTCTTTAAAACTTATGTCTTTATTCAGTCCAGGAAAACCTAGATGTATTTGTTTTATTATTTCTTCCCTTTTTTCTTTTTCTAGGGCCTTTATTAGATAGATATTAGAACTCCCTTATATGTTCTTTATAGCTCTTAAGTTCTTTTTCATGACTTCTGTCTATTTAGGTTTTATTTCTCTTAATGTCTAAGAGAATATCTCAGTTTTTTCTTCTGAATCACTTAATAAGATTTCTGCCATATCTATTCTATCATTCAGCCTTTTTTAAACTTATTCCCTTCTAGGAATTATCCTGAAAATTGTGTTTTGAACTTCTAAATCCATATTCTTTTTGTTAACTAGCCTGTTTTTGCTTTATTTTTTCAATATTGTCCTCACCGTAAGGCTACCACATGTACACTTGCATATTTTTTGCATTGTCCTTCATTTTCTTTATTGACTATCTTCTTAAGGGTCAGTAGCTTTGCAACCTCTCATTCATATTTTTGATTCCTTAAGATCTGCAGACTCTTGCTTATTCCTATTTAAGTATGAAGATAGAATTGAATAATATTGTGTTGGAATTAACTTGACAGCAGCTAACAACAACAACAAAAGTAGCTGATTTGGGTTTTAAAATTAATTATGAAGGTCACTATTGAATTTTCTTACCAGTTCTTACCTTGAATAAGAGGACAGACTCCAAGGCTTGCAGTATACTTCACCCTGACCACAGAGTATTAGTGGCATCAGGCTTCTAATACGGGTATGTAGGCAGGCAATAGATTGGCAAACTGAGGCACCCTCTCCATTGTGGAAGTAAGGAAGGAATTGTCTTGGACTGATTTAGGGCATTTCACCACTGTGTCCATTTGTCCTTCCTTTCTCTCTATGTAGCTTTGTAACTTCTTGAGGCTACTTGGGGGTACTCACCAGTTTCTCCCTGTGATGGCATTGTACTAGGACAACTTAGCTAAACTAGAAATACATTTCCCAGAATTGCCTTCCCTGTATTCTTCTGGTTAGCATTGGTCACAAGGGATATTTTGCTCAAGATGTAAGTTAGAAGTGAAGTGGCAGGCATACTTTTTGATTCTCTGAGAGTTAGTGTTGGGTACTAGGCACTGCAGTAGCTCTCACACCGTGTCACTTACTGGCTAGCTTACATTATCGGTGTGGGGTAGCACCTGAACCAGCAGTTACTCCAGTTCCTGCCAGATCACTCCCTAAAACTTGTCTGAGTACTTGCCTGCATGTGCAGCTCCCTAGTGAAGAGTGCAGGCTTCTCCTATAAGTCACCCTTGGTATTAAGGTTGGAGTTGGTGAGAGACAGATGTGAGTTCCAGTTTGTTATCCTCCAGCTGGTTCTTGTGGATTTCAGTTGTCTTTATTGGTTCCAGTTCATCCTCTCAGGTTCCAGTATGCTGTTGCTCTTCTACTTATCCAGTTACCTTCCTTACTGCTCAGCTGGCTGACATCTAGTGTCTTCAGGCCCAAGACTACTTGCAGAGGCAATAGCCTACACGAACTGCTCCTCTAACCCCCACAGTAATATAAGACCCAACCCCTATAATACTTCCTTATTCTTTGTCACTCAGTTCTCCTTCTTTGATCAAACCCCGATTGATACACTCTACCTACTTCCAGGCTTTGTAAAAACCCAAACCAAAACTGTTGCTGATGTGTCAGTTCCGACTCATAGCAACCCTATAGGACATAGGAGAAACACCGCATAGGGTTTCCAAAGAGCAGCTGGTGGATTCGAACTACCGACCTTTTGGTTAATAGCTGAGCTCTTAACCACTATGCCACCAGAATTCCACCCAGGCCTTATACTAGATTTATATTAGATCCTTGTATTTAGAACTATTTTTATTAGCTCCTTTTATCTTCTAGAAATTGTCTATGTTTCTCTTCTCCTCTTGGTGCCTTTTCCTTTTCTTAGTGCTGCTATATATTTTCTTTCTTTCTTAAATTTTTTTTTTTATAGTACTTTAGATGAAGGTTTACAGGAAGAAATAGTTTCTCATTAAACAGTTAGTACACATATTGTTTTATGACATTGGTTAACAACCACACGACATGTCAACATTCTCCCTTCTTGACCTTGGCTTCGCTCTATTACCAGCTTTCTTGTCCTCTCTTGCCTTCTAGTCCTTGTCCCTGGGCTGTTATGCCCCATTAGTCTCGTTTTGTTTTAGGGGGCTGTCTAGTCTTTGGCTGAAGGGTGAACCTCAGGAATGACTTCATTACTGAGCTAAAAGGGTGTCTGGGGGCCATACTTTTGGGGTTTCTCCCGTCTGTGATCTTTTTCTGTGAGTTAGAATTTTGTTCTACATTTTTTCCCCAGCTCTGTCCGGGACCCTCTGTTGTGGTCTCTGTCAGAGCAGTCAGGGTGGTAGCCAGGCACCTTCTAGTTGTACTGGACTCAGTCTGGTGGAGGCCATGGTAGCTGTGGTCCATTAGTCCTTTGGACTAATCTTTCCCTTGTATCTTGTTTTCTTCATTCTCCTTTGCTCTCGAAGGGATGAGACAACTGGAGTATCTTAGATGGCTGCTTACAGGCTTTTAAGACCCCAGATGCTACTCACCAAGGTAGAATGTAGAACATT
>NW_004444154.1:2416420-2418143 GCF_000243295.1 Trichechus manatus latirostris
CTTTATAGTTTTTGGCTTTATATTTAGGTATTAGATCCATTTTGAATTAGTTTTTATGTATGGTGTGAGGTATGAGTCCTGTTTCATTTTTTTGCAGATGGACATCCAGTTTTGCCAGCCCTATTTGTTAAAAAGTCTGTCTGTTCCCCATTTGATGGACTTTGGGCCCTTGTCGAAAATCAGGTGACCATAGATGGATGGATTTACATCTGGGTTCTCAATTCTGTTCCATTGGTCAATGTATCTGTTGCTGTACCAGTACCAGGCTGTTACGACTACTGTAGCTTTATAGTAGGTTCTGAGGTCAGGTAGGGCGAGTCCTCCTACTTTATTCTTCTTCTTCAATAGAGCTTTACTTATCTGGGCTTCTTCCCTTTCCATATAAAGTCAATGATTAGTTTTTCCATCTCTTTAAAGAATGCTGTTGGTATTTGGATCAAGATTGCATAGCATTTGTAAATTCCTTTGGGTATAATTGTCATTTTCACAATGTGGAGTCTATGCATGAGCATGGTATGTTTTTGCATTTATGTAGATCTCTTTTGGTTTCTTGCAGTAGCGTTTTGTAGTTTTCTTTGTATAGGTCTTTTACATCCCTGGTTAGACTTATTCCTCAGTATTTTATTTTTTAGAGGCTATTATAAATGATATTGTTTTCCTGATTTCCTTTTCATTGTTCTTTATTGGTGTATAGGAATCCAACTGATTTTTGTGTTTATCTTGTATCCTGCTACTCTGCTGAATTTTTCTATTAGTTCCAGTAGTTTTCTCATGGAGTCTTTTGGGTTTTCTATGTATAGTATGTCATCCGCAAATAGGGACAGTTCAACTTCTTTATTACTAATTTGGATACCTTTTGTTTCTTTTTCTTGCCTTATTGCTTGTCTTAGTCATCTAGTGCTGCTACAACAGAAATACCACAAGTGGATGGTTTTAATGAAGAGAAGTTTATTTCCTCCTAGTCAAAATAGGCTGAAAGTCCAAATTCAGGGCATCAGCTCCAGGGGAAGGCTTTTCTTCTCTGTTGGCCTTCTCATCAGTATTCCCCTGGACTAGGAGCTTCTTGGCGCAGGGACCCCGGTCCAAAGGCTCTGCTCCTGGCACAGCTTTCTTGATGGTATGAGGTCCCCCTGTCTCACTGCTCGCTTCTGTCTTTTATATCTCAAGACATTGCCTCAGGATACAATCTAATCTTGTAGACTGAGTCCTGCCTTACTAATACAGCTGCCGCCCATCCTCCCTCATTAACATCATTGAGGCAGGATTTACAACATATAGGAAAACCACACAATACCAGGAATCATGGCCCAGCCAAATTGATGCACACATTTTTTGGGGGACATAATTCAAACCATGACATTGCTCTAGCTAGGACTTCCAGCACAATGTTAAATAGGAGTGATGATAAAGGGCATCCTTGTCTTGTTCCCATTCTCAAGGGGAATGTTTTCAGCCTTTCTCCATTAAGAATGGTGTTGGCCATTGGTTTTGCATAGATGCCCTGTATTATGTTGAGAAATTTCCCTTCTGTACGTATTTTATTGAGAGTTTTTGTCAGGAATGGGTGTTGGACTTTTGTCAAATGCCTTTTCTGCATCAATTGAGATGATCATGTGATTCTTTTCTTTCCTTTTATTTATGTAGTGGATTACGTTGATTGATTTCCTAATGTTGAAGTGTCTTTGCATACTTGGTATGAATCCTACTTGGTCATGGTGTATTA
>NW_004444154.1:2418302-2438172 GCF_000243295.1 Trichechus manatus latirostris
GTCTATTGTAATGTCCCCCATTTCATTTCTTATTTGGGTTATTTGCCTTCTCTTCTGTTTTTCTTTTGTCATTTCGGCCAGTGGTTTGTCAATTTTGTTGATTTCATTTCACAGAACTAACTTTAAGTTTTGTTGATTCTTTCTATTGTTTTTCTATTCTCTATTTCATCTATTTCTCCTCTGATCTTTATTATTTCCTTTCTTCTGGTGGCTGTGGGCCTTTTTTGCTGTTCTCTTTCTATTTGTTCGAGTTGTGTAGTTAAATGTTTTGATTTTGTCCCTTCTTTTTTGATGTGTGCATCTTTTGCTATAAGTTGTCCTCTGACGACCGCCTTTGCTGTGTCCCAAAAGGTTTTGGTATGATGTGTTTTCATTCTTGTTTGTTTCTAGGAATTTTTTTATTCCATCTCTGATTTCTTCTTTACCCAGTGGTTTGTAAACAGGGTGCTATTCAGTTTCCATGTAATTTTTTTTTTTTCCCTGCTCTTCTTGTTGTTAACTTCTACCTTGATGTCATTGTGGTCAGAGAAGATACTTTGTATTACCTCAGTGTTTTGAATTTTGTTGAGGATTGCTCTGTGACCTAAGATGTGGTCTATTCTGGAGAACGTTCCATGTGCATTGGAAAAGAATGTGTACTTTGCAGATGTTGGGTGGAGTGTTCTATATATGTCTAGGAGGTCAAGTTGGCTTATTGTTTCCTTTAGGTCTTCTGTATCTTTGTTGAGTTTCTTTCTAGTTGTTCTGTCCTTTAGGAGAGTGGTGTGTTGAAGTCTCCTACTATTATTGAGGAACTGTCAGTTTCTGTCTTCAGTGCTGTTAGAGTTTGTTTTATGTATTTTGGAGCCCTGTCATTGGGTGCGTAGATGTTTATTATTGTTATGTCTTCATGCTGGGTCTTCCCTTAGTCATGATATAGTGCCTTTCCTTGTCTTTTTTGATGAATTTTATTTTAAAGTTTATTGTATCAGAGATTAGTATTGCCACTCCTTCTCTTTTTTGGTAGCTGTTTGTTTGATATATTTTTTGCCATCCTTTGATTTTTAATAAATTTACGTCTTTGTTTCTAAGGTGTGTCTCTTGTAGATAGCATATTGATGGATCCTGTTTTTTTAATCTATTCCGTCACTCTCCTTCTCTTTATGGGTGCATTTAGGCCATTTACATTCAGTGTAATTATTGATACTTGTGAGTTTATCGCTGTCATTTTGTAGTGCCTTTTTTTTTTTTTTTGTATTGCTGACGTTTTTGTTCCTCTTACTCTCGTGTGCTGAATTCCTTTTGTTTGTGGATTCTTTTTCTTTTCTTTTGTTTTTGTAGATTTTGTTTTTATTGAGACTTTATGTTTTTCCTTTTTATTTTGATGAGTAGGTTTGTTAACTTTGTTTGTGGTTACCCTGAAATATACCCTTATCTTTCTAGGTTTGAACCAGTCTTTTATTACTTGGTATTGCCTTGCGTTCCTCTCCATTAGAAGGTTCTATACCTACACCGTTTATTTCTTTTTTCATTGTTCTGATGCTGTTGTCATTTACAGATTAACCTCTCTGGTTCCCTGTTGTAATTTTTTTTGGTTTTGGATAGTTCTTGAGAGTTTGTTTCCTAGGTTAGAATCTGGCTGATATGACCCTGTGTCCCAGATTCATCCTGTGGTTTCATGTTGTTTGTTCTTAGACCGAAGGACTCTTTTTAATAATTCTTGTAAGTTTGATTTAGTTTTTACATAGTCTCTTAATTTCTGTTTATCTGGAAATGTTGTAATTTCACTGTCATATCTGAATGAAAGTTTTTCAGGATATATTATTCTTTGCTGGCAATTTTTTTCATTCAAGGTTTTATATATGTCATCCCATTTCCTTCTTGCCTGTATGGTTTCTGCTGAATAATCCGAGCTCAATCTTATTGTTTCTCCTCTGTATGTGACTTTTTATTTTTCCTGAGCTGCTCTCAGGATTCTTTGTCTTTGGTTTTAGCAAGTGTGATTATGATATGCCTTGTTGATTTTCTTTTGGGGTCTATCCTGTATGGGGTTCGTTGAGCTTCTTGGATGTTCAGCTCGTCATCTTTCGTGATATTGGGGAAGTTTTCTGTCAGCAGTTCTTCAATGATCCTCTTTGTGTTTTCTGTTTTCTCCCCCTGTTCTGGAGTTCCGATCACTCACAGATTTTTACTTTTGATTGTATCCCACATAATTCTCAGGGTCTCTTCATTTTTTTTCATTCTTTATTTTTCTGATTTTTCCTCAAACAGAGTTGTATACAGGTGTTTGTCTTCAATTTTGCTGATCCTGTCTTCCATCATTTCAAACCTGTTCCTTAGCCCTTCTATGACACCGTCCATTTCTGAAATCTTGTTGTTTATCTTTTGTATTTCTAATTGTTATTTTTGTATGTTTTCTAGTTGTGAATTTATTTTGGCATCTTGTTCCTGTATTTTTCTGAATTCTTCCATTTTTTTTGTCTGTATTTTCCATGAATTTATCTGCCTTTTCCATGAATTTGTCTATTTTTCCATCATTTTTGTCTGCTTTTTGCTTCAACTCTTGGATAGCTCTGAATATTAGAGAGTTAACTTCCCTATCAGGTCATTTTAATGCATTTTTTCCTACTGGAAAGTCATCTGGTGTTTTATTTTAGACTGCTAATGGAACTATCCTGTCCTGTTTTTTTATATGTTTTGGTATTTTCTGCTGTCTTTGGGGCATTCAGTAGTTATTTTCCTCGTTTATTGATTGTAGATTTGTTTGTTTTGTCCTCCTTTTTTGCTTTATTTGATTATATCTGAGGCAGCAGGCTGTGCAGTCTTTGTTCGCTGTTCTGTGGGCATGATACTTTTCGCCTCCTTGTCCAATGGGAAGGGTCATTCACTCAGCTTTGGTGCAGCAGGACAGGTCCAGCTGAAGGCGAATTGCTTGAATGGGTTGTTTGTGGCACGTATTAGCTGACAGGACAGGCCTGGATTCAGTGGAGGGCAGGTTCCAGTAAGTTGTGCCTGTGCTGCTTGGGGTGTGATGTTCAGCACACAGTGTAGGTAGGCAGGAAGGAGGGGTGGAGTTTGTTATGTTTGAGCTAAGATGGGTATGGTAAACAGGAGAGAGAGGAAAGGGAAACAGGAGCCAAAACAAACAAACAAGAGTGCCATTGGAGTGGAGAGATAAGAGACCGAGAAATGGAGAAAAACCAAAAGGAAAAAAAAAGAAGAAGGGTAAAAGGAAAGATAATAAATAAATAAAAATTAGGAAAAAAAGAAAAGAAAAGCTCCCTGGGATCCCACCAGTGTGGCTGTGGAGACTGGGGATGTGGCTCCCAGGACACGAAGTACAGCCTGGCTAAAAGGGGTAGAGGTTCACACAGTGCCAGGTATTCAGGAGACAGTAAGAGAAGGTAAGTATGGAGAGACGAGAAACTGGGAAATGAAGAAAGACAAAAAGGGAAAAAGAATGAAAACAAACAAACAAAAAGCAATAAAAACAAAATGTCCCCACGGATGCCACTGTGTGACTGCGTAGACTGAGGAAGTAGCTCCCGAGGCACACAGTAAAGCCCAGCTCTAATGGGCTCCCAAGGGGAGAAAAGAAAACAAACAAAGAAGTCAAAACAGAACAAACCAAAACAAGCAAACAAAAAGCCCCTGAGATACCACCAGTGTGGCGATTCAGGCCAGGAAGCAGTTCCACAGTTGAGCAGCATTTCACAGCCTTTCAGGAGGAAGCAAAGATACCACATGGAGGCAGGTATTTGTTGAGAGGTGTGGAAGAAACCAAAAGAAGCAGAAAAAAGCAACACCAGCAACAAACAAGTGGTGTTCAGGGATCTGGCCAATGTGGACAGGTGGAATCCAAGTGGCACAGGGCTGAAGCCTGTGCCTCCTGCCAAGAGACTGTGGCCACAGGAAGCAGAGGAGGCCAAGTGGGGGTGAAGAAGTATAGGGAGTCGAAAAGCTGTATCGCTGGTTACCGGTTGTTCTGTCTCCTGCTGGGAGCTCCATGAAGCTTCTTTCCCATACTCAATGTTAGCTGATATCTGACAGGAGTCCCAGATGGCGAATCCTTGCTGTGTTACCTGATATGGGATCTCTGCAAGTATCTCTTGTCGCTGTCTGTTTTCTGTCAGTTTCTTATTCCATTCGGTGCTGGCTGAGTTCTTTGTCTCTTCATTTGATGCTTAGGGTTTCAGGATTGATGTTTGTCTCTGAGTGACTTAGTTTTTTGGATCTTTGCTGTGGAAGGACACTGTGGTGCTTCTGTCTATAGTGCCATGTTGCCTGGAAGTCCCTGCTATATATTTTCATTTTAAATATTTCATCTGGCATATCAATGGTATTTTGAACCTTAACAGTTTGGATTAAAAAAACTCTTATTGTGCTTGAATATTACTTTAAAAAAAAACACTCAACAATCTTCTCAAAACAGTTGAAATCTTTCCACTGTAAAGACTCATTTAACAAAACCAAGAGCTGGAAGAGTATAAAAAGAAACTCAAAGAAGGTTTTACATTTAAATGGCCTAGAGTAAGGACAGAGGACTGATTTTAAATCAGTACTATGGTAAAGTTAAGGAGCCCTGGTAGTCCAATGTTTAAGTGCTTGGCTGCTAACCAAAAGGTGGGAGATTTGAATCCACCAGCTGCTCTGCAGGAAAAAGAAGTGGCAGTTTGCTTCTTTAAAGATTACACCCTTGGAAACCATATGGGGCAGTTTTACTCTGACCTGTAGGGTCACTATGAGTCAGAATTGCCTCAATGGCAACTAAACAACAACATGGTAGAGGTATAGTAAGAAGTGTTTGACAACCAACATTCAGATATATTTTCACATTATGCAATAGACACATAATGTAATGTGATCAATTAAAATGTTAATGTCTACAACTTTTCTTCTTGGCAACTTTTAAGTTTGAAACTCCAGTTACAGTGATGTGTGATTCTTGGTTGCAATTGCTTTCTGTATCTTTTGTTTTCAGTATGATTTTTAATATCTGAGGTGGTAGATTTTTGTTCTTTGAAGATGGCTTTCATTTGTTGGAAATAGGCAAAATTATACAAGTTAATAACTGCCACTTTTATTCCCAAATGAGACTTTATTATAATGCTTTATTTCATTTTTGGAACACTTACATATAAAAGAAAATATAATAATTGTTGAATAAATTAATTCTAAATGGGGAGGTCCAAAACTATGTTAGTTGTTGATGGAGTAACTTCATAACTTCTTAGTGTGCAAAATACCATTGATATGCTTAATTTTAAAATACACAGATTTATTGCCATATATTTATATCTCATATTGGAGTATTAGCATAGCAGGTTGTTTTAAATGATATCCCTAATGTAATGTACTCACTATTCTTCAAATGGTGATTATTATGAAAAATGGGAATCAGAGTTCAGTAGTTCCTATTTCATTTCTCTCCATGATTACAGTATTAATTATGAAATCTAAGAATTTTATCCATAAATACCAATTGTATTCCTGACATATAACAGGAAGGAAGATTTTCAGCTTTTTTGATTACAGGGTGTCTGTGTGTGTGTGTGTGTGTGTGTGTGTGTGTGTGTGTGTGTGTGTGTTTATATTGTAGGAGTAGTTAGTAAAAGGAGTCTATTTTAGACAATCTTGGTTAGAACCAGATGATTCATTAAATGATTCATAAGAACAGTATCTACCCTAAGAATTCTGGTTTTCTAGTGGATTTTCTGTAGTCTCTTTAACTTACAATATATTATAGACTGACAGCTTTCTTGTGCTTCTTTTGGATTTAAACTCATGTTTATTGTTTTAGGTTCATGAACATATTGCACCCATGAGATATGCTTCTGGGGTTTAGTTTTAAACTAGAAGCACCGTGTGCCCTGTTTGAATGTATTTTAAAGTTAAAGCATATCATTTAGTAACACACCCCAGTAGAAAAAAAGAGTGCTAGTTTTAAGTCAGATATTCTTAGATTAGGATTTTGGCCATGTGTATTTGTCTCCTCCCAAGCCAGAAAATTTTCAGTTAATCATTCAATACAAGGCATTTAGTTCTCAAATATGGGTTTAAATTCTCATTGGAATACAGGGATATTCTACACAAAAATGCTGAATCTTTTCAAAATGAATACCTGAATGTGGAGTTTTAAAAAACTTCAGGAGTGATTTTAAATCCTATTTTAGAATTTTCTGTAATTTGGGATTAACCAAAAAGTACAGAGTGGTCAGCTCAATCTTAACACAAACAAACCAAGCAAAGAACAGGCTAGTGTTGTTAAAACTTATCAACCGAATTTGTCTATTTTAGTTTCTATAAAAGTATTTTTTAGTTTAAAACTAGACACCAAAGTTGGTTGCTATAATTTTGTTTCCTTCCTTATTCCAACTTCTTTCCCACCATTGCCATTTATATCTGTACAGTTATAATTTGATATGTTAATATATTCAGACTATGAACTGAATTCAGTGGAGATGATATTTTCTAGGTTTGAAATTAGGCTCTGTCTTTCTTTAAGATCTCTTCTTTTTTTGAGCACTAAAGCTTACTGACCAGTATTTTGTATTTTGATAAGAATCGTTAAAAATTGGTTAAGTTTTTACATTTAGTCTTAGGTTCGGAAATGGATTTTTCCTCTTTCAAAAGAAATTTTCTGTTAGGAATTTTCTGTACTCACGGTCTTTTCCTTAACTAGACCCATTATTTTATTTTATTTTTTTAGAGGAAGCATTTTTTTGGGCAGTTGTCTTATTTATTTATTTCTTGGCTTATTGACATACTGGTCTAGCAGCATCTTCTGAAAGTTTGTTATATTACAGTTTAATATTAAAGTCTAAAGGACACTTTATAATCGAGAAAGTGATTTTAAGCTTTTATGAGAATTTTGTTATTTTTAAAAAATCTGTTTGGTTAAAATGCATTTTGCTGTGATCATTAGTACATAACTACCTGTAGAATTTGACTTTATTTTTATATATTGTGAACATTTGCATAGTTTCCTCTTATATTTTAAAATATTCATTCATTCATTCAATGCCTTTTATGTACCAAGCACAATGGTAGGAGAGACAGTGCGATAGTGTCCAGAATCATGTACTTGGTCCACAGGGGGACTTTACAGGAAGAAGTAGTCAGGGAAGACTTTATAGCAGAGGCAATACTTAAACACAATCTTAAGGGATACACAAGAGGTTACCATACAGAGAAGGGTGAGAAAGGGCAAAGTAGAAAGAAGTAATGAATAAAGCCACAGAAGCTAGGAAACAGTCTGGAACATAAGAGGATTTACAACATTTTGTCACAGCTGGAGCATAGGATGCAAGGTAGGAACAGGTGAGAGACAGAAACAAAATGTTTTAAACAAAATTTTAGGAGTTTGGATTTTATCATAAGGGCTATAGAAAGCCATTAAAAGTTTTTAAGCAGAGGAGTGATTTTAGCAGTAATGTAGAGTATGTGTTGGAAAACTATGACCCACTACCTGTTTTTGTATGACTGTTATGTAAGAATGGTTTTTACATTTTTAAATGATTAGAAAAATCAAAAGAAGGATAACATTTTATGACACCTGAAGATTACATGAACTTTAAATTTTATTGTCTATAAACAGCTTTATTGGAACAGAGCCACACTCTGTTTACACCTTGTCTATGGCTGCTTTATCCCTACAGTGGCAGAGTTGAGTACAGGCAGTCCCCAGGTTACAAACAAAATCCATTTCTAAGTCTGTCTTTAAGTCAGATTTGTAGGTAAGTGGGAAAAGGTGCATATGATTCTTAGTTAGCATTACTTTAGTGCAAGAAAAGACTGGAAACCTTTTAGTGATTTAAAAGCTGCAGATGCAGCAAGTGAAGGTGATTGTGATGAAGAGTTTGTTGCAAGTAGGGGTTGGTTCAGTGGTTTCAAATTGAAGGCAAATTTACATAACATTAAAAGACAAGTAGGAGTTGTCTCTAACACAGACTTGCCTAACCCTGGGACTGCCTGTATTTTTTTGTGATCCACAAAGCCTAAGATGTATACTATCTGGCCCTTTACAGAAAAAGATTACTGACACCTGGTCTAAACACACCAAATAAAAGATAGAAAAGCAAGACCCAACTATATGCTGTCTATAAAAAAAACTGCTTTAAATAAGAAGACATAGGTAGGTTAAAAGTAACAGGATGGAAAGAGCTGTATTATGCAAACACTAATCAAAAGAAAGGTGGAGTAGCAGAAACAAGGAATTTATCAGGGATAAAGGAGGACATTACATAATGATACAAAGGTCAATTCACAAAAAAGCCATTAACAATTTTGAATGTATAGAAACCTACCAACAGGACTTCAAAATAGATGAAGCAAAAACTAAAGAACAGAAAGGAGAAACAGATAAATCCGCCATTGCAAGTGAGACGTCAGCATTCCTCTCTCAATAACCAATAGAACATGTAGACAAATAATTAGTAAGGACATAAAAGACATGAACAACATCAACCAGCTTGCCCTAATTGGCATTTGTAGAATATTTCATCTGGTGGCTTTTGCTTTTAAGTGCACATGTAACATTTACTAAGATAGACCATAGTCTCCTCCATAAAAAAAAGCCTTAACAAATTTAAAATGATTAAATGTGTTCTCTGACAATAATAGAATTCAATTAGAGCTCAATATTTGTAATATTCCCAAATATTTGGAAACTAAACCACACACTTCTACATAACCCATGGGCCAAATAGGAAGTCACAAAAATGTAAAAATACTTTGAATTGAACAAAATGAAAACATAGCATTTCAAAATTGTTGGGATGTAGCTAAAGCAGTGTTTAGAGGGAAATGTTTAATGTTATTAAATGCTTATATTTGAAAAGAAAAAAAGATCTCAGAATCAATGATCTAAGTTTCTACCATAAGAAGATAGAAAACAACTTAAACCCAAAGCAAGCAGAAAAAAGTAAAGGTCAGAGTAGAAATCACTGATGTGTGAAACAGAAAAAACAATAGAGAAAAACCAATGAAAGTGAAGAGAAAACCAGTGAAAGTGAAAGCTGGTCTTTTGAAAGGATCAGTAAAACTGATAAAAGCTAGCCAAATTGACCATAAAAAAAGGAAAGAAGATACAAGTTACAGTCTCAGGAATGAAAGAGAGGAAATCATTACAAATCCTGCAGGCATTAAAAGGAGATTAAGGAAATATTATGAAAAATTTTACATTAATAAATGTTCCAGTTTAGAGGTCATGAACAAATTCCTTTAAAGGCACAAACTACCAAACTTCACTTAAGAAGAAATAGGTAACCTGAATGCGCCTATATTTATGAAAAAGAAATTGAATACATATTTTAAAATGTTTCCATAAAGAAAACTACACACACAGGTAGTTTCATTGGTAAATTCTACCAAAAATGTATGGAGAAATAATACCAATTGTACAAAAATTCTTCCAGAATACCGAAGAGGATGGAATATTTCCCAAGTCATTTTATGGGACCAGCATTACTCTGATACTAAAGTCAGATCAAGACGTTACAAGTAAAGAAAGTTACAGACCCGTATCCATCGTGAAGATAGATGCAAAAAAAAAAAAAAAAAAACCTTAACAAAATATCATATTGAATCCAGCAGTATATAAAAACAATATTAATACATGACCAAGTGGGGTTTATTCTGGAAATGCAAGACTGGTTCAATGTTCAAAATTAATACAATTTATCATGTCAGTAGACTAAAGAAGAGCATAATCTCAATGATGCATAAAAAGCATTTGATAAAGTTTAACTTCTTTTCATGATTAAAAAACTTGCAGCTAACTGGAAGTGAGAAGGAACTTCTTCAGCCTGATAAATGGCATCTATGAAAAGCCTACAATTAATATCAGATTTAATGGTGAAAGAGTGAATACTTTCCTCCTAAATAAGGCAAGAATGTCCATTCTTACCACTCCTGTGCAACATTCAATATTCTCAATATTCTAGCTATTGCAGTATGGCAAGAGAAAGGTATTTATAAGGCATACAGATCAAAAATAAGAAATAAAACTGTATTCACAGATGATATGATTAGCTACATAGAAAATGCCTGTGTTGTGAAAATTATACAGTTTTATTATAAGGCATGAAATAAAAGCTTAAATGAAGACAAATACCATATTTGAGGATACAAAGACTTAATATTAATAAGATGTTCAAAACCAAAACCTGTTGCCGTTGAGTCAATTCCAACTCATAGCGACCCTGTAGGACAGAATAGAACTGCCCCATAGGGTTTCCAGGGAGCGGCTGGTGGATTCGAACTGCTGACCTTTAGGTTAGCAGCCAAACGCTTAACCACTGCACCACCAGGGCTCCATAGAGATGCCAGTTCTCCTCAGACTGATATATTGATTCAGTGCAATTTCAATCAGAAACCAAATGGTATTTGAGTATATGAATCTAAATCTGTATGGAAGAATAAAGGGCTGAGAATAACCAATATGCTCCTGAAGTACAAGGTGAGGAGCATTTACCATCCCAGTTATCAAGACTTAATGTTGTTGTTAGGTGCCATCGAGTCGTTTCCACCTCATTGCCCCTGTGTACCACAGAATGAGACAATGTCTGCTCCTGCGCCATGCTCACAGTCCTTGTTATGCTTGAGCCCATTGTTGCAGCCACTTTATCAGTCCATTTTGTTGAGGGTCTTCCTCTTTTTCAATGACCGTCTACTTTACCAAGCATGATGTCCTTCTCCAGGGACTGATCCCTCCTGACAACATGTCCAAAGTATGTAAGAGGTAGTCTCGCCATTGTTGCTTCTAATGAGAATTCTGGTTGTACTTACAAGGCAGATTTGTTCCGTCTTTTGGTAGTCCATGGTATATTCAGTATTCTTCACCAACACCACAATTCAAAGGTGTCAGTTCTTCTTCGGTCTTCTGTATTCATTTTCCAGCTTTCACATGCATATAATGCAATTGAAAATACTATGGCTTGGGTCAGGCGCACCTTAGTCTTCAAGGTGACGTTTTTGCCTTTCAACACTTTAAAGAGGTCTCTTGCTGCAGATTTGTCCAATGCAGTGCATCTTTTGATTTCTTGACTGCTGCTTCCATGGGTGTTGATTGTGGATCTGAGTAAAATGAAATCCTTGACAACTTCAGTCTTTTCTCCATTTATCATGATGTTGCTTATTTGTCCAGTTGTGAGGATTTTGGTTTTCTTTATGCTGAGGTGTAATCCATACTGAAGGCTGTGGTCTTTGATCTTCATCAGTAATTACTTCAAGTCCTCTTCACTTTCAAGCAAGGTTGTGTCATCTGCATAACACAGGTTGTTAATGAGTCTTCTGCCACTCCTGATGCCCTGTTCTTCTTCATATAGTTCAGCTTCTTGTATTATTTGCTCAGCATACATATTGAATAGGTATGGTGAAAGGAAACAACCCTGACGTACACCTTTCCTGACTTTAAACGACGCAGCACCCCCTTGCTCTGTCCAAACAACTGCCGCTTGATCTATGTACAGGTTCCTCATGAGCAGAATTAAGTGTTCTGGAATTCCCATTCTTCACAATGTTATCCATAATTTGTTATTATCCACACAGTCGAGTGCCTTTGCATAGTCAGTAATACACAGGTAAACATCTTTCTGGTATTCTCTGCTTTCATCCAGGATCCATCTGCATCAGCAGTGATATCCGTGGTTCCACGTCCTCTTCTGAATTTCTGGCAGTTCCCTGTCGATATACTGCTGCAGCTGCTTTTGAATGATCTTCAGCAAAATTTTACTTGCATTGTGTTACTAATGATATTGTTGGATCACCTTTTTTGGGAATAGGCATAAATATGGATCTCTTCTATCAGTTGGCCAGGTAGCTGTCTTCCAAATTTCTTGGCATAGACAAGTGAGCACTTTCAGCGCTGCATCCGTTTGTTGAAACATCTCAATTGATAATCCATCAATTCCTAGAGCCTTGTTTTTCACCAGTGCCTTCAGTGCAGCTTGGACTTCTTCCTTCGGTTCCATCAGCTGCTGATAATATGCTACCTCTTGAAATGGTTGAATGATGACCAATTTTTTTTGGTATAATGACTCTGTGTATTTCTTCCATCTTGTTTTGATGCTTCCTACATCATTTAATATTTTCCCCATAGAATCCTTCACTATTGCAACTTTCAGCTTGAGAAATGCCAAGCGTGTTCTTCCCTTTTGGTTTTCTATCTCCAACTCTTTGCACATGTCATTATTATACTTTACTTTGTCTTCTTGAGCTGCCCTTTGAAACCTTCTGTTCAGTTCTTCTACTTCATCGTTTCTTCCTCTTGCTTTAGCTACTCGACATTCAAGAGCAAGTTTCAGAGTCTCTTCTGACATTCACTGTGGTCTTTTCTTTCTTTTCTGTCTTTTTAATGACCTCTTGCTTTCTTAATGTATGATGTCCTTGATATCATTCCATAACTCATCTGATCTTCGGTCATTAGTGTTCAGTGCATCACATCTATTCTTGAGATGAGCTCTAAATTCAGGTGGGATATACTCAAGGTCATACTTTGGCTCTCGTGGAGTTGTTCTAATTTTCTTCAGTTTTAACTTGAATTTGCGTATGATCAATTGATGGTCTGTTCCGCTGTCGGCCCCTGGCCTTGTTCTGACTGATAATATTGAGCTTTTCCACCGTCTCTTTCCACAGATGTAGTTGATTTGATTCCTGTGTATTCCATGTGGTCAGGTTCATGTGTATAGTTGCTGTTCATGTTGGTGAAAAAGGTATTTGCAATGAAGAAGTCGTTGATCTTGCAAAATTCTGTCATGCAATCTCTGGCACCATTTCTGTCAACCAAGGCCATGTTTTCCAACTGCTGATCCTTCTTCATTGTTTCCAACTTTCGCATTCCAGTCACCAGTAATTATAAATGCATCCTGATTACATGTTCGATCAATTTCAGACTGCAGAAGCTGGTAAACGTTTTCATTTTCTTTATCTTTGGCCTTAGTGGTTGGTGTGTAAGTTTGAATGATAGTCGTATTAACTGGTCTTCCTTGTAGGCGTATGGATATTATCCAATCACTTATAGCATTGTACTTCAGGGTAGACCTTGAAGTGTTCTTTTGGATGATAAATGCAAAGCCATTCCTCTTCAAGTTGTCATTCCTGCCATAGTAGACCATATGATTGTCTGATTCAAAATGACCAATACCAGTCCATTTCAGCTCACGAATGCCTAGGATATTGATGTTTACGCATTCCATTTCATTTTTGACGATTTCCAGTTTTCCTAGAGTCATACTCGTACATTCCGCGTTTCAATTATTAATGGATGTTTACTGCTGTTTCTTCGCATTTTGAGTCGTGCCGCATCAGCAAATGAAGGTCCCGAAAGCTTGACTCCATCCGCGTCGTTAAGATCAACTCTACTTTGAGGAGTAGCTCTTCCCTAGTCGTCTTTTGAGTGCCTTCCGACCTGGGGGGCTCATCTTCCGGCACTGTATTAGACAGTGTTCTGCTGCTATTTGTAAAGGTTTTCACTGGCTAATTCTTTTCAGAAGTAGACTACCAGGTCCTTCTTCCTAGTCTGTCTTAGTCTGGAAGATCAGCTGAAATCTGTCCGCCATAGGTGACCCTGCTGGTATCTGAATATGGGTGGCATAGCTTACAGCATCACAGCAACATGCAAGCCCCCACAGTACAGCAAACTGACAGACGTGGGGGTTAATAGTAATAGCTTGTAATAAAGACAGTGTGGAATTCACCTAAGGAAACAATACAGATACCAGAAACAAACCTTCACATAAATGGAATTTTGACATTATAATGGAGGTAGCATTGAAAACTTTGGGGAAGAAGAGAATATTTGATTAGTAGTCCTGGCACAATTTTTTATATTTATGGAGAAAAGGAATTGCATCCCTGTATTAAACCATGCGCAAAAAATCAATTCTAAAGGGATTAAAGGCCGTAATGTTAACGACACAACTTTTTAGAAGAAAAAATAGTATCTTTCCTACCTTGAGATGCAGAAGGATTTCTTAAGCAAGACGCAATAATTGTTGTCCATGAGAGAAAGTCACTGTCCTCGTTTCTGAGAAGTATTCTGGCTGTACTTCTTCAACACAGATTTGTTCGTTCTTTTGGCAGTCCATGTATATTCAGTATTCTTTGCCACCACCATAATGCATCAGTTCTTCAGTCTTCCTTATTCTTTGTACAACTTTCACATGCATATGAGGCGATTGAAAATACCATGACTTGAGTCAGGTACACCTTAGTCCTCAAAGTGACATCTTTACTTTTTAACACTTTAAAGAGGTCTTTTGCAGCAGATTTACTGAATGCAATATGTCTTGTCATTTGATTTCTTGACAGCTGTTTCCATGGGCCTTGATTGTGGATCCAGGTAAAATGAAATCTTTGACAACTTCAATATATGTTTTTTTTTGTTATGTTCTATGCTGCTTTTTTATTCTACTTAATAACTGATAACTTTACAACAGGATTTATTTTGCTTAAAAAACACTCATCAAATCACTACCCCAATGAAATGTTTGGAAACAGAGTTAACCTTAGAAAGAAAAACATGCACATACTGCTTTTATTATAATTTTGTTGTTAGCTGAATAGAAACAAATAATAGCTAAAAAAGTCTTAAATGATAGAAAAACACATTTGGGTACGTTATGACACAATTTTTTGAGTCAGAAAATAAAAACGGTTTTCTATTTTTGCACCTATTGCCAATGCAAAGTTAAATAATGAATGAAATAAGGGAACTTAAGGTCACAAAAGGTCTCAAACATATTTAGTGTCTTTTACTTTTTAGACAAAGAAACTGAGAATAGAAGAAAAAACCCAACATATACACCATAATAGTCTTTTATTTTTTTATGACTTTCAATTGTTACTCTTTTCTAAAAGCATTAAGTGCATGTAGACCCTTGTTGTAGATTATGTATCATCTCCTCTTTGGCTATGACGTGTGTAGTTTTGTTAACAAGAGGCATCAATGAGTTCAGTTTCTGAGACCAGTCATTTAATAAATTATTTGGATCTTTGGGTCTCTGGAAGTTGATAATTCCTGCCAACCTGCCTACTTTAGCAAAGATGGTCTTGTTAACTACTAGAGTTGAGAGAAAAGCCTCTGATTCATCAACAGATAGATCCAGAAGCTGTGCCATTGTCTTCATTGTTATCCTTGTATAATATTTGGCCATTATTCTAATATTATGTTCAACAACTCTTGTTATTCAAGTCTTTCCACCTTTTTTCACCTTCCTTTGTATAGCCAAAAATATCATTTGCTGGACTCTCCTGAGAACCTTTACTTAATTCCATTCCATAGTCCTCAGCAAGTGTGGACCAATGCATCAAATCCATTGTGCTAAAAAGCTTTAAAGGATCCTTGTATTTGAGAATTTCTTCTAACTTCTTGTCACCACTTATTCAGTGAACCAGGTCTGACTGTTCATTGTCAAAAGGAGCCAGGATAGCAGAAAGAACAACACTTTTCAGAGCCTGTTGCCACTTTTCACTTTCTGCACGTATACAGGGAGTGTCATATATTGCTCTGTAGTGCTTAGAAATAGACATATAAGATCCCTCATGTTGATCCAGCTGAATCATTAAGTTATAATATTTCAACTTTAATTGCTCTGTATTTTCTTACTGGAAAAATTTAGTATTAATTTTCTTGCTGATTATTTGTGTACGAAGGTAATCCTTCACAGCTAGGCAGAGCCTCATTTGCTCCAAAATAAACTGTGTTCACTCTTTTTTTTCTGTTGACCCATAGGTTTCCACCTGTAACTCTTGTAAAATGGAGGCTGCCTCTTTCATGTCACCATTTTGTTCTTTTATAGTTGCTAATGTTTTAGTCAGTCGAGCACACTCAATTTCAACATAAGTCTTTCCTTCTGTAACCATTTGTAGAGTATCAGTTAATCGAAGTTTGATTGGGAGGTCTGTGATTTCCTCAGCATAAGTACAGCACTGTCCAATCATTTTTGCAACAGCTCGTTTTAACTGACTCTGTCTTTTTGACAAAAGCATAATATTTGCATATAGTAAATCCCATTCTTTGGCCTCATAGCACATCTTCCCTGCTGCAACTAAGATATGGGATGTAGACACCATACCAGAAGCTGTACAGGTCTGTTTTTCGAAAGAGAGAAGGGTTTCAGTGACTTCTTGAAGTCTTCCTTCCTTGGCCAGCTTCTCGTACTCCGGCAGGTGCTGAATCATGGTGGTGCTGTAATCCACCTCCATCTTGAGGATGTGCCCATGAGCCCGCTGTGAGCCATCGTCAGCCGTGGTTTCTGCCCAAGCGTCCCTTGATGTCCCCCTGTTTCAGCCACCACTCGTCACCCACCAACAACAATATTTTCTCCGTTTATGATGATGTTGCTTATTTGTTCAGTTGTGGGGATTTTTTTTTTTTTTTATGTTGAGATATAATCCATACTGAAGGCTGTAGTCTTTGATCTTCATAGTTAAGTGTTTCAAGTCCTCTTCATTTTGAGCAAGCAAGGTTGTGTCATCTGCATAATGCAGGTTGTTAATGAACCTTCCTGCAATCCTGATGCCCCATTCTTCTTCATATAGTCCAGCTTCTCGGATTATTTGTTCAGCATACAGATTGGATAAGTATGGTGAAAGAATACAACCCTGATGCACACCTTTCCTGATTTTAAACCATGCAGTATCCCCTTGTTCTGTTCAAGTGACTGCCTCTTGGTCTGTGTATAGGTTCCACATGAGTGTTCTGGAATTCCCATTCTTCACAATGTTATCCATAATTTGTTATGATCCACACAGTCGAATACCTTTGCATAGTCAATAAAACACAGGTAAACATCTTTCTGGTATTCTCTGCTTTCACCCAAATCCATCTGATATCAGCAATGTTATCCCTCATTCCGTGTCCTCTTCTGAATCCGGCTTGAATTTTGGCAGTTCCCTGTCAATGTACTGGTGCAACCATTTTTGTATTATCTTCAGCAAAACTTTACTTGCGTGTTATGTTAATGTTTACTAATTTCCACATTCTGTTGGATCACTTTTCTTTGGAATGGATGCGTAAACAGATCTCTTCCACTCAATTGGCAAGGTAACTGTCTTCCAAATTTCTTGACATAGACAAGTGAGCACTTCCAGTGTTGCATCCATTTGTTGAAACATCTCAAGTTGGTATTCTGTCAATTCCTGGAGCCTTGTTTCTTGCTAATGCCTTCAGTGCAGCTTGGACTTCTTCTTTCAGTGCCATTGGTTCTTGATTAAATGCTACCTCCTGAAATGGTTGAACACCGACCATTTCTTTTTGGTACAGTGACTCTGTTTATTCCTTCTATCTTCCCTTCATGCTTCCTGCATAGTTCTATATCTTTCCCGTGGAATCCTTCAGTGTTGCAACTTGAGCCTTGAATATTTTCTTCAGTTCTATCAGCTTGAGAAATGCCGAATGTGTTCTTCCGTTTTGGTTTTCTAACTCCAAGTCTTTGCATATTTCATTATGATATTTTACTTTGTCTTCTTGAGCTTTGAATCTTCTGTTCACCTCTTTTACATCATCATTTCTTCCATTCGCTTTAGCTACTCTGCGTTCAAGAGCAAGTTTCAGAGTCTCTTCTGACGTCGATTTTGGTCTTTTCGTTCTTTCCTGTATTTTTAATGACCTACTTTTTTCATGTATGATGCCCTTGATGTCATCCCACACAATTCATCTGGTCTTCGGTAACTAGTGTTTCGTGTATCAAATCTATTCTTGTGATGGTCTCTAAATGCAGGTAGGATATACTCAAGGTTGTACTTTGACTCTCATAGACTTGTTTTAATTTTCTTCAGCTTCATGTTGAACTTGCATATGAGCAATTGATGATCTGTTCCACAGTCGGTCCCTGGCTTTGTTCTAACTGATGATATTGAGCTTCTCCATCATCTCTTTCCACTGATGTAGTCTGTTTGGTTCTTGTGTACTCCGTCTGGTGACCTCCACATGCATAGTTGTTGTTTAAGTTATTGAAAAGGTATTTTCAGTGACTAAATCATTGGTCTTGCAAAATTCTGTCATGCAACATAGATATGCATTATTCATGAATAGTAGTTATGCATTATTTATCACTAGAAGGAATTTAGGTAATCTAATTAATGATACTGTATAAGTTAAGGAAATAATATGAATTCTTACCTATGCTCTTCCCTGTCCTCTTGATACTAGCTGCCATTGGTGTTGGTTTGGTGACTCTATAAAGAGGGTCCACATTTTAAAGTATTTGTCATTGTCCCCTCAGAATCCTTTTCTTTGGCCTGTGGATTTTTATGTGACTGTGCAGTCTAAGCATAGTGCAAATTCACTAGACAAATCTCTCAGTATATGTAGAATCTATAAAAATGTTGGCAAACATGCTAGAAGCCAAGTAATTAACAAATGAGATGTTGGCAGAGTCAGGCAGTAAATAATTGAAAAGAAAATTTGCAAGGTTCATAACATATATAGGTAGGTCAGAAGAGTATGATTTAATGATTAAAGGTTAATAGAAGTCCTTGGGAAAAGTTATGAAAACCATGAATAGTTTTGCAGTAGTTACCCTTCTTTATGGTATGTGAAATATTAGATTTGGTGATACAAATGATATGTTATCAGTATACTTTTAAAAGAAGTTTTTAATTTAGGAGGTATATGTGCAGAAGAGTACGTAAAACGTATGTATAGCTTAAAGAATTAACTATTCCCACGCCAGGAAATAAAGCATTGCCAGCACCCAAGAGCCCTATCAAGTGCCTATATCAATCCCCTATCTACCTTCAGAGGTAACTGTTATCCTGACTTTGTCTTGATCTTTTTCTTGCTTTTCATTTTACTTCCATCGTCTGTGGATGTGCTGCTAAATAGTATTTAATTTTGCCATTTTGAACTTCAAATAAATGCAGTCATTTATACATATATTCCTTTGTGTCTTCTTTTGCTCAGCACATGTTTGTGAGATATATTCTTATTGTGGAGTGAGACTCTAGTTCATTAATTTTCAGTCCTGTATTGTATTCCTGTAAAATAAAGGATTAAATATTATTTCAGATATAGTTAGTATTTTGTATTAATTTTAAGAGGCTGCCTTAGTTATCTAGTGCTGCTATAACAGAAATACCACAAGTGGATTGCTTTGACAAAGGGAAATTTATTCTCTCACAGTCTAGGAGGCTAGAAGTCTGAATTCAGGGTGCCAGCTCCAGGGGAAGGCTTTCTGTCTCTGTCTGCTCTAGGAGAAGGTCCTTGTCATCAATCTTCCCAGGTCAAGGAGCCTCTCAGCACAGGGGCCATCAGTCCAAAGGACACACTAATCTCCTGGCTTTTATTTCTTGGTGGTATGAGGTCCCCATGTCTCTAATTTTGTAGATTGAGTCCTGCCTCATTAACATAACTGCTGGTAATCCCGTCTCATCAACATCATAAAGAAGATTTACAAAATCACACCACATGACAAAATGGTGGACAATCACACAATACTGGGAATCATGGCCTAGCTGAGTTGACACATATTTTTGGGGGACACAATTCAATCCATGATAGAGCCTAATAATACTTTTTCATCATTCATCAGAGATTTAGTGAGTGGCTTATTGCACTGTATGTTTTTTTGTTTGGTTTTTAGCTGCATGTAACAAAAAAAATAAATAAGCCTGGCTTAAATAATGTATGTACTGCTGCAACTGTTTAACTATGCAAAGACATTCAGCTGTGTGGATCATAACAAATTATGAATAACATTGCAAAGAATGAGAATTCTAGAATACTTAATTGATGCTCATGCAGAACCTGTCATAGACCAAGAGTCAGTCATGGGAATAGAACAAGGGTTTAAAATCAGGAAAGGTGTATGTCAGAGTTGTATCCTTTCACCATACTTATTCAATCTGTATGCTGAGCAAATAATCCGAGAAGCTGGACTATATGAAG
>NW_004444154.1:2438272-2482929 GCF_000243295.1 Trichechus manatus latirostris
AATAAGCAACATCATGATAAATGTAGAAAACATTGAAGTTTTCAAGGATTTCATTTTATCTGGGTCCAAAGTCAATGCCCAGGGAAGCAGCAGTCAAGAATTCAAATGGCATATTGCATTGGGCAATTCTGCTGCAAAAGACCTCTTTAAAGCGTTAAAAAGGAAAGATGTTGTTTTGAGTACTAAGGTGCACCTGACCCCAAGCCATGGTATTTTCAGTCACCTCATATGCATGTGAAAGCTGGACAGTGAATAAGGAAGACTGAAAAGAATTGATGCCTTTCAATTATGGTGGTAGTGAAGACTATTGAATGTACCTTGGACTGCCAGAGGAATAAACAAATCTGTCTTGGAAGAAGTACAACCAGAATGCTCCTTAGAAGCAAACATGGGGAGACTTCGTCTCATGTACATTGAACATATTATCAGGAGGGACCAGTCCCTGGAGAAAGACATCATGCTTAGTAAAGTAGAGGGTCAGCGAAAAAGAGGAAGACCTTCAGTGAGATGGATTGACACAGTAGCTTCAACAATGGCCTCAAGCATAGCAATTATTGTGAGGATGGCACAGGACCGGGCAGTGTTTCGTTCTGTTTTACATAGGCTTGCTATGAGTCAGATCCGACTCAACGGCACCTAACAAGTACAACAGCAGCTTAAACAATCAGGATTTATTATCTTAGTGCATTTGATTTCATAAAAATTAATATGTTTCTCAAAAGCATGAAATGTTTAAAAGGAAAGTCCTAACCTGGGGGAGGGGTATGTTTGGAACAAATACGGCAAATGTTCTTATTAGAAAATGTTCTTTTACAAATTCAGTAGAAAATTTGAAAAGGAAGGAAGAGACATTTCACAAAGAAATATAAAAAGTAGTAAAACAGGAAGAATGTTAAACTGCATTGAAGTTTTAAAATTTATACTAGAAATTAAAATATTTCCTCAATGATACTTTTTTTTCTTTATCTGTTTTTAACCCAGTGGTTTTCAGGTAGTTATATTTTGTTAGAAGGTTGGTTTAAGACTCTAAAGGCAAAGTCAAGTTCTGGTGATTTTTAATATTCTTGCATTAACATTTCTTTTAATACAGTATGATTTACTATGTCATCATAGAAAGACAGCATTAGAGAGTGTACATGGCAGGGTAAAATTAAACACATGCTCACAATCAAATTAATGTATTTCATCTGTCTTCAACTAATAACAATCTGTCATGTTATCTATCTGAGTAGGGGCATAAACAGTTTATTTTGTGTTTGGAGTAACTTCCTGGAGGTAGTTAATGTGACAAGTAGTTTGTTTGAATTGAGTATAACCAGATCAACACTCTAGATGTTTCCTTGATAACCTAAAAATTACTGTGAAAATCTGTACAAGTACTATATTTATATTTTGCTTTTGCTTCTTTAAGTTTGACAGTGACATTTTTTACAACCGTTTCACTGAGAATATTATGTTCCTGGCATCATATATGAACTGAGGAGCAAAAATAGTTTGTACTTTTAATGTTTCTTTCCATTGACAGGGTGTAGACAATAATATAATTGATTAGGATCATATAATACTTTCTCTCTTTTATTAAACACGAGGTAACATTCTGGTTTGAATGTAAAAAGTCATATTCATTATAGGATATTTTCTTACAGCATGTTGAAATATAAATATTTAGAAAAATGTGAATATTGTAGTCTCAGATTGGCTAATATAAAAAGACAATTGTGTGTTTAAGAATTTTAAAATTTTAATTTAAAGTTTTACATCAGTCTGATCAGTAGCTCTGATTATAACACATTAAATACATCTAGTTTTTAAGTTGTTTTTATTACACCTAATACTTCACCTTTGAAGACCATTCTGTCTAGTGTTATCAGTAATCTTATAGGTAGATGCAGTAGATATCCTGAGTAAGGTTACCTGAATGCCAGTAAACAGACGGGACTTCTAAAGAGAAATTGTTGTATACTTGGCTTGTTAGCATTAGTGTGTATGTGTGCTAGAAGTCAAAATACATACATAATTTTAAGCAAATGCAAATAAAATTTAATAAATTTTATGGGTATTTTACTTGTCATGTTTGTACTAACCATGATAGATCATTTTAAAACATGTAATTTCACAAGTTGTATGTACAGCTGCAGGTACTTTGTGAGGACTTTATATAATCAATTACTAAGGCAAAGAGTTATATTCTTTTATAATGCTAATAGGCTCAGTTTGGTAATTTATTATTATTAATTAATGCTTTTAAAGTACTAACAAGTCATAACCAGTTATATAATAGTTAATTTTCTTAGAGTAGTGTCTTAGTTACCTAGTGCCACCATAACAGAAATACCACAAACGGGTGGCTTTAAAGAACAGGAATTTATTTTCTCATAGTTCAAGAGGCTAGAAGCCTGAAATCAGGGCATGCCTCTAGAGGAAGGCTTTTCCTTGTCTATCTCAGCTTTTAGTAGCTATCAGCAATCTTTTGTATTCCTGGACTTGGTAGATGCATCTGTCCTTGCCATCTGTCTTTCTTTCCCCCCTTTGTATCTCCGTGTCTATTCTGTTTTTTTTAATCACTCAAAAGTGATTAGATTTAGGACCCACCCTATTCTGATATGACCTAATTAATATAACATTTTCCAAACTCTAAAACATTTCTCCATGGAAGCAGCAATCAAGAAATCAAATGATGTGTTGCAGTGGACAAATCTTCTGCAAAAGGCCTCTTTAGTATGTTAAAAAGTGAAGATGTCACCTTGAGAACTAATGTGCACCTGACCCAAGCCATAGTATTTTCAGTCGCCTCATATGCATGTGAAAGATGGACAATGAATAAGGAAGACCAAAGAAGAATTGATGGATTTGAATTATGATGTTGGCGAATAATATTGAATATACCATGCACTGCCAGAAGAATGAATAAATCTCTTTGGGAAGAAGTACAGCCAGAATGCTTCTTAGAAACAAGAATGACGGGACTTCATCTCACATACTTTGGACATGCTGTCAGGAGGGGCCAGTCCCTGGAGAAGGGCATCATGCTTGGTAAAATAGAGGGTCAGCGAAAAAGAGGACGACCCTCAATGAGATGGATTGACACAGTGGCTGCAAAAATGGGCTCAAACATAGCAATGATTGTGAGGATGGTGCAGGGCTGGGCAGTGTTTTGTTCTGTTGTACATAGGGTCCTTATGAGTCATAATCGACCCTGCGGCACCTAAAAAGGACAGCATGTATGGAGTTGCTGGGCCCTGCAAACAGTTAATGTGCTGGCTGCTAATCAAAAGGTTGGTGGTTAGAGTTCACCCAGAACTGCCTTGTAAGATAGGCCTGGCCATCACTTCCAAAAAAGCAGCCATGGAAAACCCAGTGCACAGTTCTACTCAGATACACATGGGATTGCCATGAAAGAGAATCAACTCTTTGGCAATTGGTTTTTATGCTATCTACACAAGAAAGCCCAGGACATTCTGAATTCTTATTTTATATGGTTTTTAGATCCCAGTTCTATCCTCTCAACTTCTAAGATCCTTCCACTGAACCTTCAGGAGCTTACAAAGTAAAATCCCTAAATTTTGAATATCTTCCCCAAATTTTTTGAAATTCTTTCTCTGTCACTTGACTTTCCAATGAGGATAGGGCTGCCTTTTCTACAGCTCTTTCAGGTGTTGGTTTTCCCCTCTATATCTGCCTTACTGCTAGAACTGGATGACCTTCTTGTTTCGTATTGCTCTTTCCAGATTATTCTCCTTCATCTTCCCTAAAAACTTCTAACTTTGAATATCAAGCTGTCAGATTATACCTCCTGCTGCTTATATTTGTTGGAGCTGTCAACCAACCTCTGAATAACTGCTTTGAATTTCTTACAAATTTTGGCTCCTGGTTCACAGTTTACCACTACTACTGCTGTCATGATTCTTTGTGATGCCAATATCCATATAGATGATCCTTCTAATACTTTGGCCTTTCAGTTCCTTGAACTCTTTCCCTCCAGGCGTCTTGTCCCCCAACCCCTACTAACATAGTTGTTCCCACGACCTAGTCAATACCAGTTTCTGTACCCTCTCCGTAGCTTCAGTTTCAAACATCCGAATCTCTGTTATCTCCTCTTTCTAGCTCACTTCCTCTATACCTCAACTCAGAAATTTTTAAACCTACATAAGACCTTAAAATCAGTTGATATACCATCTTTTTATTTTCCTCAACCTTCTCCTTACTCAGCTTAGATTCCATGTTCTGTCATTATAATCAGTCCCTTGCATTTACTACCTTCACTTTACCTGCCCCTATTTTCAGTTTTAACGGTACATGATTGGCAAACCCCGACTCTATTTACATGCAAATCTTTATCTGCTCAGCACCCCTACCCATGCAGGTGAATATGGCTGCAACAAAACCTGCAACACATGTCATTTTAAATCCTGGTTAGTTATCTTCAAGTGACTTCCCTGTATCTTTCACATCCCATGTCAAGTCCATTATCATGCCCTAGTCAGCCTTTATTCCAAAAATATTAAGAATCTGTCCCACTTTTCACTGTCTCCACTGCTCACTTTTACCATCTCCACTGCTTACCATCTTGGTCCAAACTACCATCATCTCTTGCCTCAGTGGCTTTTCTGCTTCATGTTTGGCCCTCTATTGTTTATTTTCCACAAAGCAACCAGAGTGACCCTTTTAAAATGTAAGTCAGATTACATTATTTTTTTTTTCCCTCCAAACCCCCCAGTGACTTCCCATCTCTCTTACAGTGGCTTACAAAACCCTATGCCATCAGGCCCCTGGCTTACCCCTCTGACCTCATCCCCTACTGCTTCCCTGTCTTGCTAATTTATTTTAGCCACCTTGGTCTCCTGGATTTCTTTGAATCTTCCAAGCACACTCCTGTCTTAGGGCTGTTGTATTTGCAGTTCCCTCTACCTGGAAGGCTTTTCCCAGATTTCCTTGTACCCTAGCCTTTTTAATGTCTTTCACCTACCTGTTTAAGAGCACTTCCCCTCATGTACCCCGATCCCCCTTTTCCAGCTTTATTCTTTATAACATTTATCAGCATTTGCCATACTTTGTATTTTACTTGTTGATCTCCTTTCTTTCATTAAAATGTAAGCTTATTGTTCCATCTGCAATACCCAGGATGGTGCCTGGTCATCATAGACACTCAAATATTTGTTGAATGAATGAATAAATGAATGATCAATAAAGCAGTTATCCACTGCAATTGTTAAGCATATATTTAAGCATGGTGTAATATGGTTGCGGTAAAAGAAATTGCATGTACATAATATTAATGCCCTTGTCCTTCAGTTGCTTAGACACTGAAAATAAATTTTAAGACCTAGAAAAATGATGTAGTTAACTGAAGGACATAAAGGAAATTAAATTATTATAACAGTAAGGGTGTTATCACATATATAATAGATGGGTACTGGATAGAAATTTTAAGGATACTCTTAAAATAGAAGAAAAGAGATTTTACTGGTGTCTCACTATAACTCCATCTTAAGAATGTACATCTCTGGTTTTTCAGAATGAAGTATTCTAGTTAACTGAGTCCACTTAGATGTTGACTAGTGAATTCTGACACAACAGATGAAAACTTTGTAGTGAAGTGCTGTGAAGGTCTTTTCATCTGTACTTTTTTCATTTGTCAGAATCTCATCTACTTAATTTTTATGATTCTTTTAAAAAATTGTATTTATTTTGTTGTTGTTTAGAATATACACAGCAAAACATATACCAATCCAACAGTTTCTACGTGTATCATTTAGTGCCATTGATTACATTCTTTGAGTTGTGCAAACATTCTCACCCTCCTTTTCTGAGTTGTTCCTCCTCCATTGTCATAAATTCACTGACCCCTATGGTTCCTATCTAATCTTTCAAGTTGCTGTTGTCACTTTGATCCCATGTTATGATTCTTAATGGTCTTTTATGTTCACAATTCTGGTGGTGATATTTTGAGGGCCTGGATTATATCTTTTTCATCTTTGTGTTCTCACTGCCTACCACACTGCCTGGCGTATAGTAGGTGCTCAGTTAATGTTGTTTGAATAAATGATTTTTTCTGATTGACCAGTGATAGAACTAGTCTCCTTATGATTATCTTTATTAGGAAAATAACTTTTGCTTGGATATTAAATCTCTCAAAGCTATAGATAGATTTATGTGGTAGTTGGAGAGTTGAGGGGAAGGAAAGGGGGGAAAAAAAGAAAAAAACAGAATGATGATAGACACTATCCCATTAGAAAAGACAAGTGCACATGCCCATTAAATGACACAACTTCATGTTTATTTAATTGGGTAGTGATTTCATTGGGGATTTTTCCTACTGACAAGATTTGTTCTTACTCTTGTTGAATTAGGAAAGTATGTTAACTTCAATATTTTGATAAAGTAGGTGTATAAATGTCAGTGCTAATAGGTTAGTATTTTAGTCTTTCACAATTCGATGCCTGTGGTATCTGGACGTTTTTGAACTGTTCTTGTAAATAAGGTCTCAGTGATGTTTAAGGAACAGCAACTTGTGGCCAGGGTGGGGGGTGGGGAAACAACTCCCTATTATCCAGGGTAAGCAATATAACTGGGGCTCAGGAATCCCCCACTAGATCAGAAATCTCCTAGAGAAAGATCTCTTGAGCCTACAAACTAAAGACCTTCAATGTAATTTTAAATAAAGCCTTTTATGTAGCAGGAGACAATTTTTTAGTTGATAATCAATTGCCACTATTATGTAGACTTACTAGATTTGCAAATTTACAAGTTTTTACAAGTCAGTTGGGTCCCTTCCTCAGGAAATCAGTTTAAGTTTTTTTTTTCCTATATTGACTCAAAGAGCCTTGTTGTCCTTGAATCTTGTGAATATATTTGCCTTATAATTTGACAGCATTGAGTCAACACACTTATAGGGTCTGTAGTGTTGTAAAAAGAAACTGTTCAATAAAGGATCACATGTGAAAAAATAGCCTGTGTTGGGTAAAACTAGTATTGGATTTGAGTACCGTGTTTTGCTTTGAAGCACCTACAACTTTTCACTCAAAAAGGATACTGTAGAATTGGAAAGCAACTGAACTATATCTTTGTGAAATTAAATCATGGTTGTAATTAATATAAGTATGCAGTGCAGTGTTCAGGAATATTGTAATTATTAAGTTACTGTTGGTAATCATTAAATTACTATTTCAATCCAAATATGCTTGGATAAGTACACCTTACCTTTAATTAATCACAATGCTTAAACACACTGTATTAGGTGGGTCTTTTTAAGCATTATCAATGTACCTGAAGCTATGTAGATAATAATAATGATAGCTTATAGTTTTTGAGCACTTACCATGTGCTAGTCATTGTTCTGAGCCCTATCCATGGGTTAATGCTCAAAGAATTCTATATAAAGTAGATATATTTGTTATTCCCATTTTTTAGATGTGGAAACTGAGGCACAAAGAGGTTAAATAAATTGGCTAATGTTATACAGCTAGTGTCTAAGCTTGGATACAATATTGGAAAGTAAATAAAATTTAAACATGTTAAACATAAAAAAAATATATTGATTAGCTTCAATATTGAATTTTGTTCTCTTTTTACCACCTTTCTAGTTGATTTGGAGCACATGCGAACAGTAAAACCTGAAAAACACTTGCGGTTTTGCCAGGAAAATGGCTTTAGTAGCCACTTTGTCTCAGCCAAGACAGGAGACTCTGTAAGTAAACTAATGAATACTGCATATTGTAAGTGATGTTTCACTTTTATTTACTAACATTCATAGGGAGATCTCTTCTGTTAACTTTTTGAGCAAATTAATTCATACTGGAGACATAAACTATCTTAGATTCAATATGACATATTTGTTTTGGTGATACTACTTTTATAACTCATTTAAGATAATTTTGTGATTACTTTAGGGAATTTAAAAATACAGAGACTTAAGAAGAAGAAAATATAAATCCCTTTAATCCCAACAACCAGAGATGACTATTCATAACTTCATGATTCTTTCTAGTTTTGTTTCAGGTGCTCACAAATACTAGTGCTTTATTGAGTGTTTATTCATTGAGTGTTTGCTTACTCTGTGACAGGCATTGTACTGCTATAATTATCTCCACTTTATAGATGAAGCTTAAAGAGGTTATATGATATGACGGGGTATAGGTTACACAGCTAATTAGTGGTGGGGACAGGATTTGTGAACCCAACTGATAAGAGTGTAGGGCTCACCAAATGATCATATAGAAATAATTCTGTGTTTTACTTTTTTATTTGATGTGTTTGTCTGAAGTATATTTTCTATATCATTTAATATTATTTTAAGAATTTATTCAAGCAAGTCCCTATTGTTGGACATGTAGGTTGTTTCCAAGTTTTAGACATGATTCTCTAATGTACAATTTTATATATAAGCTTTTAATTTTTTGGTTATTTCCTTTGGATATATTCCTAGAAAAGGGATTGAAACATATTGCCAAATCACTAGAAAGGCTGTTAATTGATACTACCACCAGCATTGCATGAGTGTTTTAACACTGTACCTTTTTAACATTCAGGACTTATTTATTTATTTTTAAATATTTGCCTAATTGGTAAGCCCACTCCAAAAAAAAAAAAAAAAAAAAGGATATTTTGCTATTTAAATTTGATTTTTTTTTATTACTATTGAGGTTGAAATTTTAAAAGCTTCATTAGCTATTGTTCTTCCATTTATGATGTGTTTATAATTTTTAATTTTTTAAAAATTGCACAACCATTTTATATATTAGTGATATCAGCTGTATAAGTTTCCTAGGGCTGCCACAACAAAATACTACAAAGTGTAGGTGCTTTAAACAACAGAAATTTATTGTCTCACAGTTCTGGAGGCTGAGACTCCTATAGCCGTGCTGATTCCTTCTGAGGCTTTGGGGGAGAATCTGTTCCATGCCTCTGTCCTGTCTTCTGGTAACTCCGGATGTTCCTTGGATTGTAGTTGCAGCATCACATGGCATCCTTCCTCTATGTATCTTCTCTTTTATAAAACCCAGTGTTGTCAAGTTGTTTTTCGTCAATGTCTTCAGTACAGCTTGGACTTCTTCCTTCAGTACCATCAGTTCTTGATAGTATGATCGAACGTTGACCACTTCTTTTTGGTACAATGACTCTGTGTATTCCTTCCATTTTATTTTGATGCTTCCTGAATCTTTTAATATTTTCCTTGTAGAATCCTTCAGTGTTGCAACTCAAGGCTTGAATTTTTTCTTCAGTTCTTTCAGCTTGAGAAATGCTGAGCGTGTTCTTCCCTTTTGGCTTTCCAATTCCAGGTCTTTGCACATGTCATTATAATACTTTAATTTCTCTTCTCAAGACAACCTTTGAAATCTTCTGTTTGGCTCTCTTGGTTCATCGTTTCTTCTTTTCGCTTTAGCTACTCTATGTTCATGAGCAAGTTTCAGAGTCTCTTCTGGCATCCATTGTGGTCTTTTCTTTCTTTCCTGTCTTTTCAATGACCTCTTGCTTTATTCATGTATGATGTCCTTGATGTCATTCCATAATTCATTTGGTCTTTGGTCATTAGTGTTCAATGCTTCAAATCTCTTCTTGAGATGGTCTCTAAGTTCAGGTGGGAAATACTCAAGTCGTACTTTGGCTCTATGGACTTGTTCTAATTTTCTTCACCTTCAACTTGAACTTACATTGAGCAATTGATGGTCTCTTTCACAGTTGGCCCTGGCGTTGTTGCTTAACGATATTGAGCTTCTCCATGGTCTCCTTCCACAGATGTAGTCGGTTTGATTCCTATGTATTCCATCTGGTGACATCTACATGTATAGTCACCGTTTATATTGTTGAAAAAGGTATTTGCTATAAAGAAGTCATTGGTCTTGCAAAATTCTATCATGCAATCTCTGGTGTCATTTCCATCACAAAGGCCTTATTTTCCAACCACTGTACCTTCTTCTTTGTTTCCAGTTTTTGCATTCCAATCACCAGTAATGATCAATGCATCTTGATTGCACAGAGGCGTGATGGAACATTCACTTTAAAATCATACTCACTAACCTTAAGTAGACCCTTCATGCTGCTTAGTAATTATAGCATATGTTCCTAATCCATTCTCTCTCCTCCTCACCTAGACTATTTCATAGCTTCTCTTTTTCCTTCAAATCTTTAAAACATTCTAACTTCTGGCTGATGAGCTTGTTTCCTATGTTATAAGAAATTTGAAATAAAGAAGACAGATTCCACAGACCCCTCCTACCTCATCTACCCATCGACCTACATCCAATTTTTCCTTGCCTAGTCAAGGACATTGCTTTATTATTCTATCAGCACACAGAATATTGTGACTTCTCCTACTTCAAAACAACAAGAAAACTCCCTTGATCCCACATCTTTCTCTGGTTATTGACTTATTTCTCTCCTTTACCTTCCAGCAAAATGCTCCTACAGTGTTATCTCTCTTTATTGTGTCCAGTTCTCTCCTCCCAGTCTTCTTGAATAATTCCAACCAGACTTTTGCCCCTAATACTTTACCAAAACTGTTGTTATCAAGACCATCAATGACATCCCTTTTGTTAAATCCAGTGGTTAGTTCTTAGTCCTCATATTACTTGATTTAGCAACAATACGTAAAATGGTTGATCTCTCTCTCCTCTGAAATATTTTCTTCACTTGCTTCTAGGATACCACACCTCCTGGTTTTTTTTCTCTTAACGTCATTAACTACTCCCTCTCAGTCCGCTTTGCTGATTCCTAATTTCCCAACCTCTAAATGTTAGAATGCGCTAGGGCTCAGTCCTTAGATACCTCTTTTTCTAAACTTACTTCCATAGTGACCACATCAAAATCTGTACATCATCTAGTGCCATGGCTTTGCCCAAACATCTCTCCTGAACTCCAGGCTCGTATATCCAACTGCCCGCTCAGAACTCTTCTCACATCCTTTCTGTCACACCCCACATCTGCTCTGTCACTGAATCCTGTTGGTTCTACTTTCAAAGTATATACAGAATCTGATGACTGTTTCTTACCATCTCTACTGCTACTGCTTCGATTCAAACCTCCATCATCTCTTACAATAGTCTCCTCCCTGGTTTCTCTTTTTGTACCCTTGGTCATCTGTAGTGAATGCTCAATACGACAACCAGATTGATCCTGTTAAAGTAGGAGTCACATCAAGCCTCCCACCATGGCTTCCATTTCACTCAGAGTAAAAGCCAAAGTCCTTCCAATAACATACAAGATCCTACATGATTTGCACCCCCTTAATAGCCTTCCTCATCTCTTATGCTCCAGTTCTTTCTCTTCACTCCACTACATTAGTTTTTCTTATTGTTCCTTGAATATTGACCATTGGTGAACTACAAAATGCATTATGCTTTTTGGGGGTGCAAATGACATAAGCCTTTCAGGGATATGCATTTCTTTGAATAATAGGATTAGAAATCAAAATTATATTAGTTAAGTTGCAGTAAATATTCAGTAATAGTGAGATGAACAGGTAGAAAAATATGGTAGGGCACTAGGAAATAAAGGCCAGTTATACACTACAGTGAATGTCTGTATGAGAGCTCTGGGAATCATGGTAGACCCAGCATAAGCTATGTATGAAAGTACTTGAGTTTTGTTTAGCTATAACTTAATTTGCTGCTCCTATACTCTGGACTGATAAAATACAGTAAAAGAGTCCTGGTCAAAAGATATGGAGAATTTGTTGAAATTGATAAGAGAGTCACAAAAGTTATTAAAAGGTTGGAAAGAGAGACCTTTTAGGATAGGCTAATGCCAGATCAAAAGATGAACATAGAATTGGCAGTGAAGAACCAAGAAAGTATACACTATTTTCATTTTCTGTAGGACTCATGGTAGTTTGTTTTAATTTTTTTTTAATTTTGTTGATATAGTGTCTGTAATTAATTGTCTTCTGATAAATCTTTAAAAATTTATGTGTAAGCTTACACCAATTCAGTTAATTGCATGGATTTGTAAATTATGGTTTTATCATTTTAAAAAATTGCTACATTTAAAATATTGCTGTATTTGCCAAATAAAGCTAAGTTTGGAATCACCTGGTACATCATATTTTTGCAATTCTTGCTGTTTATCATTTTTTAGAAAGTTTAATTTATTTGAAGGTAACTTAAATATGCCTGTTTTAAATCATTCAAACCTATTTTTGTTATGTAGGTCTTCCTGTGTTTTCAGAAAGTTGCTGCTGAAATTCTTGGAATCAAATTAAACAAAGCAGAAATAGAACAGTCACAGGTGATTATTGTGAACTGTATATTTTTAAAAATAATAGATTTTCTTAACAAGATACTATTTTTTACTCATGAATCCTTCACCATTTATGCATTCCATGTCCACATCTCTAACAGCCTTAGAAATAGATTGCATAATTCAGTGTTTATTGCAAAAGATGTTGGATGTTACCTTCTTTTTTTTTGCCGAAGTATGATATCCTTGAAACGTCATTTTGTTCTTTTTGTTGGAAAATAAGATTAATATAATAAAAATTTCATCAACAGTAAACAATGGATAAGGTGCCTGCCATATTGTTTTGTGTTTATTTAGGTTCTTCCAGGATTACTGTACACTAAATATTCTATTTATCTTTCATAGAAAATCACAACAGTTTATCAAAATTTAATCCTAATTTGAGAAGGTTTACTCTATTTGGCATCTTCCGTGTTTGCTTTGGTGAAACATTATTTTTTCCACTTTTTAAAAAATCTGTGTTATCTGTTCATCTCTGAAACATCATCCCTTGTAATGATGTTATTTTACTGTTAGTTTAATAAAGTCGTTAATTACTAAGGATTTCTGAGTTCTTTCTCTATTCCTAGAAAATTCTATGTACCTAGATTTGTAATGTGTTCCTATTTCTTGAACCACGATATCAGAATTTGGGAAGAATGTTAGGCTCAGGAAATAATATGTGAACTCCAGGAAGGATGATGAGTTTTTAAAATTCCTTTGCTTAATTAATGTAGTAATAAGAATATCTTAAAAAAAAAAAAAAAAAACTATTAAAGGGTGATTTGTTTCCCTAAGTTGATGATCATATTACATCAGTGAAAAATAGTCCAGGAATATGGAACACAAGAGTAACCTTAAACCAAGAATCATAAAATACAGTAGAATTCTTAAAGGAGTGGTCACTGGCCAAATTAAATGAATCATATTTTTCTTCTGGTTTGTGTAGTTTGCATAATTCTTTGTGCTTTTTATCCTCCCTCAAAATATAGTGTATCAGTACTCTTAGAGTAAGAAATAAACACGAATACCAACAGTCAAGCACTTAAAAATACCACTGTAGTAGCACACCAATTCACATGTTTGACAGAATGAAAAATCAGAGCCAGAGCCTATAGTTTAAAGCTAAGCTTCAGAAGTGGTTTGGTTAAAAGCAACAAATGAACTGCATTTTCCTTCAGTTCCCTCCACCTGCATTCCCATGCAACTAAAAAGGTATAATTATCTTCTCCCACCCTTAAATTTCTCTCTAATTCTTTTAGAGTTAGTTCTATGTCTTATCCACATGGTCGCTCTTTGTGTATGTGTTTTTAAAGCAATTAGAGCAAATATCAATTGAAAATTGTTATGCCGATCTGGTTGTCTCTAGGACTTAATTAAAATACTTGGAGCTTTTAGAAATCTGCTACTTTTATTCCTAATCATTCGAAAGACATCTATTTCAGCACTTATTATGGTCAGGCACAGTGCTGTGATATTTTGTGCCATGTAAATTGCTCCTAGATACATCAAAATAGTTAACTTGGTTTTGCCCTAAGAGGATACAAGAAAGAGACAGAGGTTTGCTTCAGGTGGCTGTTAAAGTACTGCCACGATCTCACAGACCTTGGAGGAACACAGAAGTCAAGGAATTCCTGTGCTTTTTGGCTTCTCTTCCTAAAAGATGCTTGTCTCTGGTTAATTAGAAAGTCCATGAATGATTATCAAACAATCATGAACAATTTATTGAACATATATTCTCAGTATAGTAGTGGGTCTAAAGAAGATTTAACGAAGTTTAAAATGTACACCTGCTTCAGTGAAGATAATTACTAATTATGGCCCAGGCAGTATGTTATCCTATTTAATCTTCATAATAACTGTGGGGGCCAGGTGGAATTTCATCAGTTTACTGGCAGGAAATGGAGACTAAAGAGAGGTTAAATAGCTTGCCCACAGACCAAGGGTTAAGGGGTCATAAATCCAGGATTTGAACTCAGATTTATGTGATACTTGTGGCCCTGTTTCCAATCTGCCATATTGAGGGAAGGTGTATTGGGCAGTTTGGAGTGGCAAGAAGAGAATGCTGAAAAAGAAGCTGGCTGGAACAATATACCTGGATAGAAAAGCTTAAATTGTATTTTGGAAACAGAAGAGCAGTTTGCTTAAAATAAATGAGCATTTGTGTCAGGGTGTAAAGAGAGTTTGAGAACAGATTCTGGAGATCTGTGAATGCCAAGTTGATGAATTTTATCTAATTTATAGACAGTGGAAAATCATTTTTTAAGCAAGAGTAAATGAAAGCAGTTTCTCAATCAGATTATCTAATGGGAGTTTTTTTTTTGTTTGTTTGTTTTTTTTTAATCTGTGTGGTTAGATGGGAAGGAGATTGAGGTAAGGAGGCTAGGTTACTGTTGTCATGTGATAAGGACCAGAATCAGGGCAGAAGGGAAGGATGGATGTAAGAGACATCTCAGAGAAGAATCATTAGGGCTTGTGGGATGATTGGATAAGAAAGAGGAGAAGTCCAGGATAACCCTGAGATTTCTTGCGTGGAGAAATAGGGAAAGGAGAAACGCAGTGATTGGTGGGCTCAGCCTAGAGGGAAGGCACACTGGCACTTCACAGGCCAGCTACACTGAGAATGAACCTGATTTGCTGCCTGAGCTGTGCTGGCAGTGCTCAGGTTCAAGGATACCTTCAAAGAGATGGAGTAACCTGGGTGCTTTTGAAAGGCAAAATTTGGGAGAAGCTTTACTAATATTCTTAGCTCCCTCTGAGCCAAGAGCAGCACTGTTACTCTTTTTTTAGAGATGGACTTAACACCCACGTGGTTTTTAACTAAAAGAATATTAGATGTGTTACCTGTAACAGCTCTCTATCCTGCACACCCCCACCTTGCTTGTTATTAGCACACCTGTCTTGTCTATTATGCTACAAGTTTTAATTCTTTAGTTTGTTAGTAAAGTTTACTTTTAATTCATTTGTTTGAAGAGGAATTTAAGCTACCAGGGCCCTGTTTTATTACGTCTGTCAAAATCCTTTCTGTGTGGCTGGAAGCCTCATTATCCTTTTCTGAACCTGATGACTTAATATAATGTAATTTGGTGCCCTTGCCAATTAAATTATTAATTTAACAATTGATATTGCTCAGTGGAAACATTTTTGAAAGTTTATTTAAAAGACAAGGAAGTTCAGATAATCTGTATGCTGCCTGCTTTCTGTGGTTTAGGTGCCATTTTGAAAGATGCCTGAAATGATTCGAGGTAATGTTTGAAAGTACTTAGTATTATTTTATAAAGAAGGAGCTAGACTTACTAGTCACATAGAAACTGATGCTATAGTAATTTAGTTGGTGACATAAATACCGTATTTTTGCACAAACAACATGTGTTATATGTTTTTGCCAACCACACAACTCCCCCCACCCCCAAGCATTATTTTCCTAAGTGTTATATGTGTGGGCATGTCATTTACGTGGGCATGTTATTTGTGAAAAAATATGGTATTTATAATAAGGGCTTTGTCTTAGTTCCATTTACTGATTATTTAGAGAGATCCTGCCATTTTAGTTCTAACATAGATTGTTCCTGTTTAGCAGCATCTTTTGCAAGCTTTGCAAGGAAGAAAAGGAGAAAGAGGGAGAAAAGAAAGTGAATACAATTTATTAGTACAGGAAGCATTTTTGAAGGTCTGCTTTTTGGAGAGACCACACTAGAATCTGGAGATACAGAAATGAATAAGATAAAGTTCCTGTCCTCAAGAGCTCGCAGGATATCTGGGGTAGTCAAATATTTAAACACTTAAGTATACTAGAAACGCACTTTTCACAATTCCCAGTTTAGTCAGTAGTGTCATTTGCATCATGTATCTCGTCTCCATCTCTTTCCCCATAACTAGCCCCCTCTAAGATAGTGTAAAAATTGGAAGTAGTAATAAGTGTTCTAGTTTCCCAGATTGTTCAATTTTTTTTTTTCTTTTTTAACAAAGTAGTCAAACTTTTAGGGGGAAAAATAAATTTCAACTGCTATTCTCTAGGAAGTCCAGCATTCAGTTCTGTAATAATGCATTAGATAATCTAAGAAGAAAATACATAGTCCTATGTCTTGTCTCTTTCAGTCTGAATCATAACAAGAATGTAGGTTTTGCCATATTTACTTGGTATTAAGAGGTCTGAATATATTTTTAATCCTTGTAATTTTCACTTGCGAATTAAAAATTTCAGTTTGGTTTGAACTAGGTATGTATTAGTTTCTTCAAAACAAAAATTTCTGTCAAGTCTGAGACATTCACTAAACTTGATATATATTCCTTTTTGTTCCTTCAGTATTTTCATACGATGAAAGTGTCTACCATAGGACCCGACATGTAGTAGGCCTGCTCATGATTTGAGCTGAATCTTTATTAGCACATACCCGCACAACACAGCCACCCATTTAACCCCCTGTTCCTAGGGACTCTTTTGTCTTTTGTCTTTATCTGAATATTGGTCAATATTCAATACTGTAGCCCTTAAGAATTTGGATTCTTCTCACCTGGATGTTAATCTGTTTATCATTTTCTCCAATATGTTTACAAAGATGCATTGGAATTCCTTTCTTACACTACATACCGCTTGTCTTCCTTGCAGAGCATATACTTTGTAGGTACTACGCTAACCCTCAAATATTGAACATTGCTTAACAGATGTCCATGTCACATTCCATTTTGTTTTTTTCCTTTAAATTTATTTTCCACCTAATTTCAAAAGCAGATGGGACCTTAGAGATCATGTAGCTAAACCTGACATTTCATAGATTAGGAGAGTGTCAAGACCAAAGAAATAAAACAACTTGCCCAACGTTATGGATGTTCTTGTAGCATATAATGGCCTGTTATAAGGAAAAAGAAGACAAGTAGCTTTTTTTTTTTTAAAGCTCGTATTATTTGCAAAGTACCATGCTTATAACATGCTGTATCTATGCTTTAAATGGTAATCTGTAATCTTGCAGCACAGTCATAAAAAAACAAAAAACAAACCCATTGCCATAAAGTTGATTCTGACTCATAGCAACCCAGTAGGACAGAGTAGAACTGCCCTATAGGGTTTCCAAGGAGCAGCTGTTAGATTCGAACTGCTGACCTTTTGGTTAGCAGCCAAGGTCTTAACCTCTTAGCCACCAGGGCTCCATATATCAATCATAGTATTCTTTAATGGTTTACACATCTATTTTCCCTTGTAGACTCTTTCACATCTCAAAAACAGAGATCATGCATTATTTATATAAATGTCTCCAATACCTAGAATAGTGCTTGGCTTTGAAAGAATAATAGTGACACATGTGTTAGCCTTCAAAGTGTGTTTACTCCATATATTGAGAATGACAAACTATGGCTTTTGCAGTGGAAAATATGTTACTACAGTCTGAGTTAAGATGCAGTTGCAGAATTGATCAACTTTATCTTTAATGTATTCCCAAGAGTCTATGCTTCTTATACCTCTTTACCCCAGCCCCTAGGTTGCTTTCTTGCTTTCCCTCTGGATAGCTACCACTTCCATTACCAGTAGGCACTAACAACTGTTCTTTGACAAAATAAGGGTTAAGCCAGTGTTCCACCACATGACTCCTTTCCTCTTGGAGCCACCTCATTACTTTCACTCCGTTGACTAATAGCAGAGAATAATCAAGTGTGCTTTTTGGCTCCAAAAATAAAAGTTGGTATTTTGTGGGTAACATTTTCTCTGAAAACATCAATAAATGACTTATAAACAAGCTGACTACTGTGAAACCACCTACCATGAAGTTTATGACACATGTTTTTCTGCTCATAGAAAGCAAAGTTTAGAATCTGCGGAGCCTTGGTTATGGCTTCCACTTCAGGGACATTGTACAAAGCCTTATGTCAAACAGTCAGGGCCCACAAGAAAGATGCTGCCTTGTTAGTTCTTCATTAATTTGATGAAAATAAATGATGGCAATCCAAGTCATTTGTGTTAGTCAGTACTTTGACCAAAATGTCTTGACCACAGGTCAGTAATCTGGTTGTGTTTATAGGATAGGATTTTAACCAGCATTTTGAGGGATTAATGAGTTGCTTACTGATTATAAAAATCCCTTTTCTTCGTTGTAATCCAAAGTTTGGCATGAAACAATTAGGTCTGGGGAGGTCATATAAAAGTATTCAGCATTGCACTGACATATCCACCCCCCCATACCTCATTTGGTGGTTGGTAATGCTTCTTTTGATAGCATCAGGCTGAGTGCCTCATAAATCATGAGTCTTGTCCAGGAGTTAATACTACTTGCTAGAGAACTTAAGCAGAGTGCACCTAAGGCTAATACGTTCACGTAAGTTAGCATCCTGTTCATTTACTGTCAATTGTTTTTCCAGTCTTTATTTAAAAGATGTCATCACAGACAGCAGCTCATTTTACAATATTTTTCTGTATGTGTTAATAAGTTAATAGATGCTCTTAGGAAGGAGGGCTTTTGGAAATGATAAGATATATGAAATCTTATGATAAGTGAGGATAGTTTCAAGTCTAAAAAATTTAGGGAGCTTGTTATTTCTTACACATATGTGTCATATGTGGTCTTTTTATCCTAAGAATTACAGCAATTAAAAAAAACAGTAATTTTGAGTCTTTATTTAGCAAAACTCTTAGACATTTGAAAGCAACAGCTGTTGTATTTAAGCTTTGTATTCAATAAATTTTTTAAAAAATGACGGACAACCACATCTTGACCTTGTTTATTTCTATATGGAATTTGGAAATATGGAGGTTAGGATTGGGAGGATGGGGGTGTTAGCATCAAAAGGAAGTCTTTGACAAGTAATAAATATTATTAAACTTAAAAACTGTAAATGGCATATGGCTTTCTCTGATTTCTACATTCCTCTCCCCACCTTCAAAGAAAATTGATTACTCCTTCCTATGTTCCCACAACATATTATAAGTCCCCTAGTAAAGCACTTATCTTGTGTGACAATTAGTTGTGTATGTGTGTTTCTTACCATTAAGTCCACAGCAACTTGTGAGCAGATACTGTGGAATTCACCCATGCATTCCAAGTATAGAGTGACTGGCACATAGTGGATCCTCAGTAATGTTTGTCAAACGAAATGGAATTAATTCACTTATTACATTTTACCATAGAAAAGCCCTATAATCCTTCAGAGTCCTCTGAATTACTGTGCTTTATATATGTTGTGTGTAATTGTGGTATCAAAAATAGAACTCACAATTTGTCAAGGAAGTCCAGTGGACATATCTATTTCAATAATTGAATAGAATTGTAAAAAACAATGTTTCTTGGTTCCTTTTCCTTCCTTTTGCATATATATACATTCTGCTGTTTCTTTTGTGGCATCTTAAATTTATATGTTAATTTTTTCTTTTTCTGCTTTAGTAATCCCTTCTGTTTTCAACCATTGAACATACTTTCCATTTTGTCTCTTTCCTTTTTTTTTGCATTCTTCCTTTTTTGTCTTGCTTATGTTGCACGGAATTGACAGCGTATTGTCAGGGCAGAAATAGTGAAGTATCCGGAAGAAGATAATCAACATTCCAGCTCTGCTCAGAGTAAAATCTGTTCAGTGCAGTAGTTCAGGTATTAATGGATAAATTATTGCAATTTGGGGAGAAGGATGGGGAGAAATAGTGAATGCTATCTTGTTCTTTATTCCTTATGAGTGGAGAAGTTGAGATAATTATTATACATTCCTGAGAATTAATATTGCATAAGTACTGTTTTAGGACTTTGAAAAATTGGTTCTTTGCCAGGAAACTTATGAATTAAACAAGAAATTGGGAACAAATTAAAATAACAGTTCAGGTACTTTTAAACATATTTGTCTTTATGGTTGTGTTTATTACATGTGTAGTGAAGTGGAGAATTGACGCAGTTATTTCATTATTCATTCCTTGCTATTTTATCTGAGATAACCTGCTAACTGAAAGAGTATTTTATAGATTTTTTTAAAAGTTAGTTTTTTTTTTCTCCTTGTGTATGCAGACTTAGTAAAAGAGTTGAAAACAGAAAAAGATTTGTTTTACTTTAAAATATTACTTAGAGATTAGGGCATATCGCTAAATTCATCTTTTAAGATATTCCTTGAAATGTGGTTATAAGGAAGGAGGGAAGAGTTAAAAGTGTCTTTTGGCTTAAATAATTATAAAAATATGATGTAATTTTCTAAACTTGTCATTTTTGCCATATTTTGTCAAAGTCATTATTCGTAGCCCAGTAGTAAGCTATTTGGGAGTAAGTTAGGGGTTTGGGAGGAAAGTTTTAAAAATTGGGTTGTTCAAAACATATCTGCTTTATATGTGTCCTCATTAGCATTTATACCTCTTCTTACTAACTCACAAACTGCTGTAAATGTTCTAAATTATATAATGGCTTATATAATAAGTAATGACTTTTTTACTTTGAAATGATGAGGCAATGGTCTTCTCTACAAATTAAAATGTGTGTGTGATGATTCATTTTAATTCCTTTGCTTTAAATTATAACCAGGGTTTACTTTTTCATATTGACTTGTCACTTTTTATGAGGCTTGTGATAACCTCAAGTTAATGTCATGCAGCCAGGGGAGACTCAATAAGTCAGTTGCTGCTGCTTCCTTAAAAAAACAAACAAACAAAAAACAAGAAAGCCCCAACTCTACATTAGTTTGTTCTGGTTGATTCTTTCAATATCAGCTCCCGCTTCATTTATGATGTCTATCTTCAGGAGGTCACCAAAGTTCCTAAAATAAAAATATACTTTAAGGAGTTGTTTCTAAATGTTCTGATTTCCTGATAATAACTCTGTTTTCTTTTATGACAGAGGGTGGTGAAGGCAGATATTGTAAACTACAACCAGGAACCGATGTCAAGAACTGTTAACCCTCCTAGAAGCTCTATGTGTGCAGTTCAATGAGAGCAGTTTCCCTTTGTATTGATAGTTCTGGCTGCCCTTCACCTCTGTAGACCCGGAGACTTCTAGGAACTTTGTTTTATCAGTGACCATCTCTGTAGTTCAGTTAACACTTTCCTCCCAGCTTGCTTCATCAGTGTTGCCTCCAAGCCCCAGGCAGCTCCTTGGACTGGAAAGAATTCAACTCGGGACCACACACTTTGAATTCCAAATGGAAAGCCTATTCTCTGGAGTTAGACCGCTTCAGTGAAAAAGAGTGAAGTTGGTTCTCTTTTTGTCTTCACTTTTTTTTTTTTGCCTTGATGTAAATTGTTCAAACACGTATGAAAACTATCCAAGTCTTGATTAGCCAGCCGGCTTTATTGCCACAGCAGTTTCCTTCTCTTATCAGGACTCATACATGGCACAGTATACTTCAGAGCGCAAACATTTAAACAAGTTGTATATTTTATCTACAGATACTTAAGAAGACATTCTTTTGCTATCTTATTGTGAGTGAAAACATATAAAGCTGTATCTAACTGAAAATGCTTGAAATAAAGCTGTAATAGTAATATTTTTTTTCACTTTTTAAAAAAGGCCCTAAATTGTTTATATTTAGTAGCTTGTAATTCATAAAGTAGTGAGTGTTTGATATTGTATTTTTCTTAGTATATCATGGTCGTTATGTATTGTGTGATACTCAGGTTAGATGGCTTTATGAATTTTAATAAATGTTCAGCAGATGCTCCAGGTGGAATTTCTCCTGCAAACTGCTTAAGAGTACTCCCAGGATGAGTTAGGACAGATTGTTGGATCATTGTGGATCAGACTGTACCTGACGTTCAGATGTTTCTCTCCCACAAATAAATCTATTTAAATTACTTTTTGTAGAATTTGCTTTCAGCCATCCGCCTTTTAGTTACAGAAAGACAAAGTCTCTTTGGATACAAAATTAATGTTTCTGTGAAGTTTAATATGTAGGCAGTTGCTTAGAGTTGATAGGTTATTTTGTTGGACAGATTAAAATCCAGACTTCATAGCCTGCCATTTTTAAGGGGCTGCATTTTAGCTGCATCCCACCTATATCATTCCTTTTGTAACAGTTTAGAAGCCTCTTAAACCTTCCAAGGTGATAAGCCCTTCAAGGTGGTTCAGTTTATCCTTCCTTTCAGCGTATCACTAACATGCCCCCAGTGTACTCGGGCCTTTAGGAGAATATAAAGTTGAGTAAACGAGCTCTCTGCCCTCAAGGACCTGACAGTCTTGTAGGAGAGGCATTTGTGTTGCTGCTATTTTTCAAAGCATGACTGACTGATGCCTACTATTAAATTTTTGCCTAAGGTTTTATATCCAGTAAGGGGTGAAGCCATGCTCTTTTGGTCATTTTATATTGTTTTTCCATCTATGTGAAAACGTGAGCATTTTCAAAGGTATTTTCCCCCTCATTACAGTTACTGCAGGGCTAGAAGGTATGATTTAACACATATATGTGATTGTGCAAACTAAGTGCTATAGGCATTGAGGAGCAGAGAGAATTGTGAACCATCTGTGGTCAGGCCAAAATCAGGCCAAAATACTTCAGTTGCGTGTTATCAAAGTTAGAGCGCCCGATGGTACTGAGCTGGGGGTGGGGGTGGTGCACAAGGGAGACGATGGCCTTTGTAGGTTGTCACATGATGCTGTTTTAATTTTACACCAGTCTGTGAGTGGGGTATCATTGTCCGTCCCCATTTTACATATAAGGAAATGGAAGCTGAGAGTGAGTAAGTGATTATAAAGAGTTACTCCTCAAGAAAGTGGTAGAGCCAGGATCCACACCAAACATTTCTGAGATTGAATGGGGTAGGCTGGGTACAGGTTCTGTACCGCCTTCCATCTGAAACAATCACACAACTGACCTCCTTCCTGGAGGCTCAACAAGCATGGGTTTAAGTTGTTCATTTGAGAAGCAGTGATGGACCAGTGCTGGTCCATCCACCAACAGGCTAGCGGTGGTCAGGTTGCCCTCTGATTACCGAGCTGAGGACAGAAATTGCACCCCCAGCCTCTGGTCTCTTTGGTTTGCTGCCGCTCCCAGCTAAGCTTGACCAGCCATTGAGAGCCTTTGGACCCAAAGGAAGCAGGCACAGCAGACATGCAAAACGGAGTATGACCAACACAGATTGCTGAATTCCATATTACAATTTTCCCCATACCTCGGGTTTTATTTTTGAAACGAAAATGTATTCATGCTTATTTTACTTTGACTGTTACCTCTCCTGTCTACAGTTTTTAATTTTAAAAATTACATGTCTTTCCATCTAGTTTTAGGCACTTTGTCTCCTGAAGACACATGCTATTAAGTTTCAAACACATTGTGGTCACTTTTGCTGCTTATTGAACTTTTGAAAAACACAAAAGTTTTCAACCAGAACTGGTCATTGGATGCTGCCTTCCAAGCGCACCCTCTATTATGTGTGGCAAACCACTCTGGAGTGGTTTTTGGAGTGGCCCAAAGAACTCCTGTGACTGCTGTATTATTCCAGGAGGAGTTAAGCCAGGGCCCTTTAAAGTCAATCACTGAAACAATGTGATGGAGCATAATAATTTGTGTGGTGTTTAAAAATAGAACTTACTGGCAATAACCCATGCTAGTGATTGCTGTAATGTTGGACATCCTGGAAAACAGTTACAGGATTCGAAGGAAACTGAGATGCAGACATTGAGCGTTATGGTGGACGCCTGTCAGTTGCCTTCCCAGCAAGTACAGAGCTGACACCAAGGAAGCGAAGGTGAAAAATGGAGAGTACGAGTCCCTGTCATTGTGTTTGAGCCCTGGATTAAGCCATGCCTTCCTTCTGTTTTGTTTATTTATTTATTTTGTTACTTCTTAATGGGCACCTATTATGTACCTGGGCCTTCGCTTGGCACCAAAGGCAGAGATGAACATGGTCTGTGCTTTGTCTTCAGGATCTTAGTCTAGGCACATGCATAACTAATCAAGTTATAATTGGACTGCTAAATGCTTCAGTACAACTACAGTACAGTACAGGAAGGTGTGGCTTAGCAGCAAATGTGAAAATTAGGGATTTCAGATAACAGGAAACTCAGGGTCAAAAGTGTAACATAATTGCCCTTAAAAGCTAATATAATCTTAGGCTACATTAACAGAAAAAGAGTGTTCTCCTCTGAGTTGGTTAGATCAGTGCTGTCCAAACTTTGGTGTGATTCAGTAGATCTGGGGGTGGGGGTGGGAGTGGGGCAAGCTCCCAAATGATGCTTTGAATTGCAGGGGAGTAGACCAAGCTTGCAAAATTTTTCTTCTTATGGGCACACCTCTTTAAGAGGATAACAGGGCACATTCTGATTATGGTAAGGTAGTTCAGTGTCAAATAAAACAGGTGAACGAAGATGGTATGTTTGAAATGGAAAAGAGAAGGCCTTAGGATCTGATGGCGTTCTTCAAATAGGTGAAGGGCATGCTTTAGACAAAGATCATGCTTATACTATAGGACCTGCAGGATCCCTGAAGTAGGATGGATAGGTAGTTGCTATAGGAAGATTTTGATCCAGTGTAAGAACTTTGCAAACACCTGCTACCCAAAGGTGGAAAGGATTGCTTTATAAAGTGTTGTGCCATGCTGCAGGGTTGGAAACTCATATGCCCTCAGGGGCTAGGTAGGTAAATAGATGAATAAAGAGTAGTGAAGAGTATAAGACCAGAGGGAGTGGTGGTGACTGGTAACCTGGAGAGCATGTGCCCTGTTTAAAGCTGTTCCAATCCAGCTTTTAAAATGTTATATTGGCCAGGTAAAACCTATCTATGGATAGGGCCACTGCTAGCCCAGATGGAACCTTTGTGCCAACTAGAAAAATGGTATCCCTTTCTCAAGTAAATTCCCTCTTTTAGAAGACATACTGGTTTGGTTAGAACAAGGCACTTACTGTCCTCTTCTGGAAGATAGATCTGGAAGATAAATCCACAACATCCATGATGTAAAGGGAGCCGTTTCGCTGCAGTGAATTCAGCTCTTTGGTGGCCAGATTGCAACGCTTGTGACTGTAAACCTTAGTTTCCAGATGTAAAACTGATGAAATTATATTTGTCACCCTTTTTCAGAGAGGAAAACCAGTGTTTAGGCCAGGCCCCAGGGGTATGAGGTGCACACACACAGCATCTGCTATCAGGGAGCTCCAGGCTAGAGGAGGAAGCAGGCAAGTTAGCAGGGATATTCTAGGTAACAGGAGAGAATCCATTGTGGTGAACAGTGTGCAGGGAGGCTTTTACCTGGACAGAGGTCAGGGATGGTGGTTAGAACAGGTCTGATAGGAGACGTAAGGTTTTCACTGACAGCCTTGAGTAAGACACCTCCACCCCCAGCACCCTCCTCCCTGGGAAGAGAGCCCTTCAGTAGGGCTGGGTCCTTTGGGTTGCGCTCAGAACTGGGCACATTCCGTTCTGTCTGGTCCTTCATTGCATCTGTTTTCCACACTGGAGAGCTAGAAATGAGAGGAAAGACAGACTGTTTGTTTTTCAAGTCCTGCTTCCAAGATGTAATGAGTGTTTCTAGGCCTCCTACATTGTAGGTTGAGTAGACTCAGGGCTGGAGGTGGGGATGGACGGAGGCAAATATCATTAGTACTGCCATGTTCTAGCCCATTTAACAGCCTCATCTAAGCCTTCTGATTCGGCTCCCTCAATCCTCAATCCACAGGTTGTACATCATGGGATTCCTAGACACCATGTCTCCTGGTCCCCTTCTTTTCCACTACTGTTGCCCTCATCACCTTGTGCCTGGATTACTCCAACAGCCTGCTTCCTTCAGAGACCTCCACAATCTGTGGCACGCAGCTGTGAGCATGAACTTGACCCATGAGTTTGAATAAAGTTGTTTTCTTGTTCAAAACCCTTCAGTGGCTCCCTACAGCTTTTTCGTCAAAGGAAAATGGATTCCTCAGTCTGACATTCAGAATCCTCTAACAACTTCCCTACCCTTCCCTATAAGACATCTGTTCATCTTCAACTCTGGTGACTACATTATTAGGACCAGCAAGTGGTCCCTAACCTCTGCATCTTTATGGGGATTTCCTCTAGGGGAAAGAGGACCAGGAAGAAGGAAGTTAGAAAATCTGCTTTCTTCTCCTGGCTCAAACACCAGTTGGCCGTATGACTGGGCAAAAGCAGAAGATTGGACCAGAGCAGGAAACTGGGCTCATTTATTGAGTGCAGTGAGTTATATGTGCTCTTCATTCTCACCATGGCATATTATGGGCTCAGTGCAGATACCCTGAGCTCTTTATGAACATTTTCTCATTGATGTGTGTGGTAGTCAGCCTCCAAGATGACCCCCAGTATCTCCTGGTATTCACACCCCTGTGGCATCCTTCTCACACTGAGTCAAAGCTAACTAGCATGACCACTGGAATACTAGACATGATGGTGTGTGATTTCAAGGCTAGGTTATAAAAGGCACTGCAACTTCCACCTTGGTCCCTTGAGTCACTCCTTCTGTCAGAAGGCAGACCCCATGCTGTGAGGACATTCAGCAGCATTATGGAGAAACCCATCTAGAGAAGACATCCCAGCAACAGTCAGCACTGACTTGCCAGCCCTTTGATTCAGCCAACTTGGAAGCAAATCCAAACCCTAGTCAAGCCTTTGGATGACTGCAGCTCTGACTGTTCATCCAACTGCAGTCTCAAAAGACCCTGAACTAGAAGTGACCAACCTAGCTGCTCCCAAATTCCTGATCCACAGAAATTATGAGAGAGAATAAATTGTTATAGTTAAAACCACTAAGGCTCCTTATATGGGAGGTTGGTTGTTTTTGTTTTAATAAGCCTGTGACGTTATACAACTCAAGTTAGGATGACTTTGAATGAGAAGTTTCTAAAGATATTTACTGGGTGTATAAGAAACAATTGACATTACTAGAATATGTTAGGATCACAACAGAGGCATGAGGAAAGCCACTAAGTGTTGGGTAATCTTTTTCATAGAAGTAGATAACTAATATAATGGGTACTTGTATTACTTCTGTATGACAGATAAGGAAACAGGCTCAGTGCAGTTAAATAACCTGTTCAAGGTCCTAGACCTAGTAAGTGATGGAATTGGGATTTTAACCCACATCTACCTGGCTCAGAAGCCTGGCTTAACCATCGTGTTATACTCCTCGCTTCTTAGTGACCCTGTGCCTGATTCATAGCAGGTGTTATTAAGCAGTCAGATGAATGAGTAAACTTTTTATGAATGACTGCATAAATTAATTACATGAGTATATATTTACGAGAGAAGTCTGTAAAAATAATGAGCAGATATTTGTAATTACCATTGAATCAGTTTGGAGTTTTTTATTGCCTAGGATTAATTTCTTCAACAATTTTGATCTCCAAATGAAAAAGAGAAAAACAGAGAAATTAAAATCACCCCTCTCCTGCTCCTACCATCTGAAAATAATTATTGTTAACATTTTGGTGGAAAGCTGTCCTTCCTGATATCTCTCTATGTGTAAGTATACATATCCAGAAGCCACACTTACATATATATATATGTTGCATTACATTAGATAACCTGTTTTCAAATTTGTTTCTTTCACTGATACAGACATTTTCCTACATCAATAAGTATAAATGCACATCATCATTTTAAATGACTTTATGGTTTTCAAGTATATACTTTATTTAATCATTCTATACATGGACGTTTGAGTTTTCACTATTGTAAACTATGCTTTGTTGTACATTCTATGCATATCTTGCTTTATTTGTCTTTATATATTTATCCTCGGGATAGATAAATTTCTAGAAGTAGAATTGCCAGTTCAAAGGATATTTTGAAAAAAATTTATATTCATAAATTTTGCCACACTACCCTTCAGAAATATTTGTACCAAATTCTCTTGTCAGCCACAAATGAAAATGTCCACTTCCCCACAACCTTGTCAACACAAGAAACAGTTCCTTCCTCGTGTCATTTTAGTGGAGATGCTGACCCGTCTAGTCTCCTCCACGGCTCTGACATGCGCTGACTTTCATCAACAATCGTGAGCAAAGGCAGATAGGATCTCTGTATGGTAGTGAGGATCCGTGTCGACAGGGAAGTTTTCCTGGTGCCTCTATTTTGGGCCTCACATATTTTAGTAATGTCAAATTGTTTCTTATATACCCAGTAAATATCCTTGGAAACCTTTCATTCAAAATCGTTTATTCTAACTTGAGTTGTATAAAGTCACAGGACACAAATGGTTTATGAAAATAGAAGTAACCAACCTCCCATATAAAAAGCTTTTTTTTCATCATTCCTCTCTTCCTCCGAAGACTTAGTCCCCTTGCGCCCCTACCCTGGGGCAGAAACTAACCCCTCTGGCACCCCCGCGCTTGTACATGACTCCTCCTTCTCTCCTAGCACCACCGTGCCGTCCCACAGCCATGAGGTGACTTGTCCAACTCTCCTTCAGACCATGAACTCTCTATGGCCAAGAACCCTGTTGTGTTTATCTCTTTACCCAGTGCCTGGCTCCAAAGTAAATTAATGAAGTTTATCTACACTGTAAGTTGTCATGAGTAACTAAACAGCCCCTGAGGTGAGCTGGGAAGACCCCTGTCCTGGAGACTGTAGAAGAAGGACTGACCTTGTCTTAGCCACTAACCAGCTATATGACCTTGGGCAAGTTCCTCCATCACTGTTGGGCTCCATTATCTGCAGATGAGCTTGTTGGTGCTATCAGTGGTTCCCAAACCTGGCTGACCATCAGAATCACCTGGGAAGCTGAAAAAATACTGATTCTTGGGCTTCATCCCAGATACACGGCCCTGGATTCTGTTTGGGAACCACTGGACAAAATTATCTCTCTGTGTATTTACTTCTTCCTTAAGAGACCAAGAACATAGGGTCAACTTTGAGCCTCAGTTTGCAGATCTGTAAAATGGGGATGATAATCATGGTGGCTGTCTTGAGAGCCTTCATGGTCTGAGATGAGGATCCAATCATGGATGGAAGGACTTCAAAACCTTACAACAATCCTAAACAAGAATGTGAACTATTGGTCTGTCTGTCTGCTTTTCTCAGTGTAACTTGAAGTCCAGTTTGGCTAACCCTAATAGAGCACTAATGGATTCGCCCTTGATTTTTGGAGAGGCATTCCCCTGCCAAAATCCTGTTTTTTGCTTCTCCCACCAGCAGTCCACAGTCCCTTGAAATCCCATTTGTTTCTAACTTGGAGGTGGGAATTGTCTCTTGCAGCTTCCCAGAGGCCCTTGCTCCTTGAGCCAACTTAACCATTCCTCCTACCCCACCCTGTCTCTTGCCCCAGCCCCCAGCCTCTCCTCAAATTTGTCTTCTAAATTGGCAGGTGGCCCACAAACAGATTGGCTAGCTGCCCTGTGTTTGGGGCAATGTGGAGTGACAATGCTTTGAAGCATTGATAGAAAGCTGAGCTAACCAAGAGGTGGCTGCTGTCTCATTACTCCTTCCATAAGCAAGTGTAAAAGGGACCTAGTCTACTTTGTTTTTAGTGGTTTCTTTGGAGGCCCACACCTGAAGACAGTTGAATTAAAGGTGACAGATGGAGAGAGGACACAGAGAGAAGGTTGTTAATTGCTGTTAGGTGCCGTAGAGTCAGTTCCGACTCATAGCGACCCTATGTACAACAGAACGAACACTGCCCGGTTCAGCGCCATCCTCACAACTTTTGTTATATTTGAACCCAGTTGCAGCCACTGTGTCAATCCGTCTCATTGAGGGTCTTCCTTTTTTTTTTTGCTGATCCTCTACTTTACCAAGCATGATGTCCTGGGACTGGTCCCTCCTGATACCATGTCCAAAGTATGTGAGAGGAAGTCTTGCCATTCTTGCTTCTAATGAGCATTCTGGCTGTACTTCTTCCAACACAGATTTTCAAGACAGAGAGAAGGGTTCAAGGATTTTTGAGCAGCTACCATGTGCCAGGTGCCATGCTAGCCAATCCTTGTACTACACCTACTTTGCTATGCACTTCACACAGGTTACCTAATTTAATTCTCAATGCAGGCCTGCCGTGAAAGTGAGGATTCTCATCTACAGCTGAGGAAGTTGAGAGTCAGAGAGAGAAAATGTCTTCCAGGGTCACATAGTTATAAAAGGCAGAACCAGGATGTCATCCCTGCTCATACTGACTCTAGAATCTGTCCTACTCTGAGAAAATGGTGCTTATACAGACTCCATATTTCCCATTTATATTTCCAGGGAAGTACTTGAACCTAGAATAGGGTTTCTTCAACATTTTTGAGCCAAAATTATTTTAATTTTATGGCTAGGAAAAACGTAAACTTACATTTTCAGCAGTCCAGAGATGATAAAGTATGCATTTGTCAAATAAAATTCTTTGCTGTGATAAAGTAAATCATTCCTTGGCCTTGTAAAAAATTAGGCCTCACTTGAACTGTTTTCACTTTGGCCTTTCCTAATATTTCTGTTATCTCCATTAGGGATTACAATGATGAATGCCTTTTATTCGCATCGTTAAGCACTTCAGTGGATGTGTGAACACACAGAGCATCATAAGTCATAGGAAAATGAAATACGATGGTCTCCTGGAAGAAAAATCTTGGAGTCTGACAGATTAGGTTTAGCATCCTGTCTCTGCTGTTCACCAGCTATGCAACCTTGGTCAAATTCCTTTGCTTCTCTGGGTCTCAGTTTCCTAACGTGCAAAGCAGATAATACTTATCTCACTGGGTAATGTTAAGGATGGAATGAGATGATGTACTTATAGCACTTTGCTTTGCATGGTTCCTGGCATGAAGTAAGTGCATAATAAATGTCTCTGTTATTGTTGGAATAGCTTTCAAGGTAACTAGTTATTTAATGGCATGCCCAGGTCTCACCTCAGTTATTCGTCCTTTGGTCACCCAGACTCAGTCTGGGCTTTACTGTCTGATGGGCCCCAGCTGCTGATGTACTCCTGTTAGAAATAGCAAAAGCAGTAGGCAGGTGAAGCTCATTAGCAGGTATATCTGTTAAGGTCCATTTGGTTGCAAGTAATAGAATACCCAACTTAAAGTATCTTTAATTAAACAAGAATATTAATCCATTCTCATAGCAAGAATGCTAAGTGTAAGGTGATTCCAGCTTTTTTTTTATTTAAGTTGCTCAAAGATGTCACCAAGTTCTCAGATTCTATCCTTTTGTCTCTACCATCCTCACCCTGTTGGTTATTAGGCTGGCTCCCTTATGGTCCCAGGATGACTGCAATAACTCCAGGCATCACATCCTTACACCACAAAATCCAAAGCTCAAAAAGAGGTAAGAGGACTCATTCTGTCTTCTTGTATCCCGTAAAGAGAGAGGAAAAATTTCCCCAACTATCCTTCTCTCACCCCTGAAGACTTCTCACCCCTTTTGCTGGCCAACATTTTATCAAATGCCCATTGCTGCCCAGAGTTAAGGGAAATGGTTAGGGACAGTGATTCTCAACCTGGATGAGAACCACATAGGGAGGCCTTAAAATACATACAGATGTCAAGGTTCTACCCTTAGAGATTCTGATTTAATTGGACTCAGTTGGGGCCCCGGTGGACATGCACCTGTGTGTGTGTGTATATGTGTGTGCTAACACACTCCAGGAGATGTGATGAGCAGCCAGGGTTGAGAAGCACTGGTTTAGATTGTCCAAGTTTTACCTCCTGGGCTGGGGAAGGTCTTAGCTTTCATCAAAGCACATGGCCACAGGATATCTGAGCCAAAATAAGGTTCTGGAACTGGACCATGGCTGTTGGGTAGACATCCAAAAGAATTTACCAACACAGGTACAGTTACAGGAGGCTAGGGAAGCACTCCACCACTCATCTGTCAGTTTGCCCTACTGTGGTGCTTGCATGTTGCTATGATGCTGGAAGCTATGCCATTGGTATTTCCAATACCAGCAGGGTCACCCATGGTGGACAGGTTTCAGCTGAGCTTCTAGACTAAGACAGACTAGGAAGAAGGACTTGGTGAACTACTTCTAAAAAAAACTGGCCAGTGAAAACCTTATGAATAGCGGGGGAACATTGTCTGATATAGTGCCAGGCCATAAGCCCCTCAGGTTGGAAGGTACTCAAAATATGACTAGGGAAGAGCTGCCTCCTCAAAATTAGAGTCAACCGTAATGATGTGGACGGAGTCAAGCTTTTGGACCTTCATTTGCTAAGGTGGCATGACTCAAAATGAGAAGAAATAGCTGCAAACATCTATTAATCATCAGAATGTGGAATGTAAGAAGTATGCATCTCGGAAAATTGGGAGTTGTCAAAAATGAATGAAACACGTAAAGATCGATATCCCAGGCGTTAGTGAGGTGAAATGGACTGGTATTGGCCATTCTGAATTGGACAATCATATGGTCTACTACAGCGGGAATGACAAATTGAAGAGGAATGGCAATGCATTGCAAAAAGAACATTTCAAGATCTATCCTAAAGTATAATGCTGTCAGTGATAGGATAATATCCATAAACCCACAAGGAAGACCAGTTAATACAACTATTGGCTCAAATTCACGCACCAACCACTATTGCTAAAGATGAAGAAATTGAAGATTTTTTTACCAACCTCTACAGTCTGAAATTGATCAAACATGCAATCAAGGTGCATTGATAATTATTGGTGGCTGGAATGCAAAAGTTGGAAACAAAGAAGAAGGACTACTAGTTGGAAAATATGGGCTTGGTGTTAGGAATGATGCTGGAGATTTCATGATAGAATTTTGCAAGATCAATGACTTACTCATTGCAAATACGTTTTTGAACAACATAAATGACTATTTATGGAATACACAGGCATCAGGTCGACTACATGTGTGGAAAGAGGCGATGAAGAAGCTCAATACCATCAGTCAGAATAAGTACAGTGGCCAACTGCGGAACAGACCGTCAATAGTTCATATGCAGGTTCAAGTTGAATCTGAAGAAAATGAAAACAAGTCCACGAGAGCCAAAGTACGACCTTGAGTATATCCCACCTGAATTTAGAGACCATCTCAAGAACAGATTTGACACATTGAACACTAATGACCGAAGAGTTGTGGTGACATCAGAGAGTTTGTGATGACATCAAAGACATCATACATGAATAAAGCAAAAAAAGACAGGAAAGAAAGAAAAGACAAAATGGATGTCAGAAAAAATGTTGAAACTTGCTCTTGAATGTAGAGTAGCTAAAAGGAACAGAAGAAATGATGACGTAAAAGAGCTGAACAGATTTCAAAGGGCAGCTCAAGAAGACAAAGTAAAGTGTTATAATGAAATGTGCAAAGACCTGGAGTTAGAAAACCAAAAGGGAAGAACAGGCCCAACATTTCTTAAGCTGAGAGACCTGAAGAAAAATTCAAGCCTCTATTTGCAGTACTAAAGGATTCTATGGGCAAGACATTGAACTACACAGGAAGCATCAAGGGAAGATGGAAGGAATACACAGAGTCACTATACTAAAAGAATTGCTCCATGTTCGACCATTTGAAGAGATAGCATATGATCAAGAACCGATGGTACCGAAGGAAGAAGTCCAAGGTGAACTGAAGACGTTAGAGAAAAACAAGGCTCTAGGAATTGACAGAATACCAATTGAGATGTTTCAACAAATGGATGCAGAGCTGGAAGTGCTCACACATCTATGCCAAGAAATTTGTAAGACAGCTACCTGTCCAACCGTCTGGAAGAGATCCATATTTGTGCCTCTTCCAAAGAAAGGTGATCCAACAAAAGGGGAAACCATCAAACAATGTCATTAATATTACATTCAAAAATGTTTCAGCTGTACATTGACAGGTGACTGCCAGAAATTCAAGCTGGATTCAGAAGAGGATGTGGAATGAGGGGTATTAATGCTTATGTCAGATGGATCTTGGCTGAAAGCAGAAAATTCTGGAAAGATGCGTACCTTTATTTTATTGACCATGCAAAGGCACTGACTGTTTGAATCATAACAAATTATGGACGACATGGCAAAGAATGAGAATTCCAGAACACTTAATTGTGCTTATGAGGAACCTATACATAGATCAAGAGGCAGTTATTTGAATAGAACAAGGGGATAGGGATACTGCATGGTTTAAAGGCAGGAAAGGCGTGCGTCAGGATTGCATCTTTTCACCATACGTATTCAATCTATGTCCTGAGCAAATAATCTGAGAAGCTGAACTATATGAAGAGCAGGGCATCAGAACTGGAGGAAGACTTATTAACAACCTGCAATATGCAGATGACATGACCTTGCTTGCTGAAAGCGAAGAGGACTTGAAGCACTTACTGATGAAGATCAAAGACTACAGTACAGCCTTCAGTATGGATTATACCTAAACATAAAGAAAACAAAAGTCATCACAACTGACCATTAAGCAACATCACGTTAAATGGAGAATATATTGCAGCTGTCAAGGATTTCATTTTACTTGGTTTCACAATCAATGCCCATGGAAGCAGCAGTCAAGAAATCAAACGACATATTGCATTGGGCAAATCTACTGAAAAAGACCTTTTTAAAGTGTTAAAAAAGCAAAGATATCACTTTGAGGACTAAGATGCACCTGATCCCAGCCATGGTATTTTCAATCACCTCATATGCATGCAAAAGCTTGACAATGAATAAGGAAGACTGAAGAAGAATTGATGCCTTTGAAATATGGTTTTGGTGAAGAATACTGAACATACCATGGACTGCCAGAAGAATGAACAAAACTGCTTCGAAGAAGTACAACCAGAATGCTCCTAGAAGTGAGGATGACAAGCCTTCATCTCAAGTACTTTGGACACGTTATCAGGAGGGATCAGTCCCTGGAGAAGGACATCATGCTGGTAAAATGTCAGCAAAAAAGAGGAGACTGTCAACGAGACGGATTGGCACAGTGGCTGTAGCAATGGGCTCAAACATAGCAACGATGATGAAGATGGGGCAGGACTGGGCAGTGTTTGGTTCTGTTGTACGTAGGGTAGCTATGAGTCAGAAGTGACAAGACGGCTCCTAACAACAGCGAAGCACTGGAAAGAGGGAATGGTATAGGAGCTGATAGCCCCTCACACCTAAGACACTGCACCCTGGAATGAATAGGAACTCTTCTCCTCTTGCAGTAGTGAAACACCCTCTGATCAACCAGCATCTGAATCACCAGGCTGAAGTATAGAGGGATGGTATCTGAATCTCTGGGACTCTGCACTTTTAACAAACTCCCTAGCTGATTCTTATGCTTATTGATGACTGATAATACATGTTTACTGTCACACCCATCTACCACAGGGTTCTGAAAATGACAACTATCTCCTAGAACAGGTTACTGGATTAGGTCACATGATACTGAGAAAAGAACACATGCTAAAAATTCAACAGACCTGATTCTGAATTCCAGATTTACCACATGCAAATTCCGTCACTTTGGTTAACATTATCTTCCCAAGCCTCAGTTTTCTTATCCACAAAATGAGGCTTAGAGTAGTTTATTCTTAGAGAAGTTTTGGGGGCCAGTTGTAATTCAGTGATAGATTCTTGTCTTTCAAACAGGAGACCCTGTATCAATTCCTGGCCAATGCACCTTATGCACAACCACCACTCATCTGTCAGTGGAGGCTTGTGCGTTGCTATAATGCTGAATGGGTTTTAGCAGAGCTTCCAGAGTAAGGTTGACAAGGAAGAAATGACTGGCCATCTACTTCCGAAAATTAGCCAATGAAAATCCTATGCCTCATAACACTCTGATCCCCAGCCAATCATGGGGATGGTGCAGGATCAGGCAGCATTTCATTCCCGGGTGAATGGGATTGCCATGAGTAGGCGGCTGACTGGATGGCAGCTAATAACAACAACAGAGTAGTTTTGAGGTTTAATGAGATCAAGGATATGAGAACACGTGCACTGATATAAAAAAAAAAACAAATCAGTTGCCGTTGAGCTGATTCCGACTCAGCAACCCTATAGGCCAGAGTAAAACTGCCCCATAGGTTTTCTAAGGAGCAGCTGGTAGACTTGAACTGCCGACCTTTTGGGTAGCAGCTGAGCTCTTATCCACTGTGCCACCAGGGCTCCAGTAAATGTGAGTTATCTTCTCTAAGGGTCATATTTTCATAGTTCAGACCAGACAATATCGGACCTGCCTGGGGTCATTTTGGCCTGCCCAGTGTGGCTGTGACCTGAATAGCTGATTAAATAACAGCAGCAAAGTTACTCTGTGCTGTTTGGACTCGGCACAGAGTCGGTCAGAAAGGGTCCATGGGCAGGGCTGGGTGAAAGATTTTCTCTCTCCATTTAGGAAAGAGCGAAGTGTGAGTTCTGGCTGGACTTTAGGCTGTGTCAGAGCCGGTGGAGCCCATGACTAACTGCTTAATGGAAGCTTTGGGCCTGGCCAGCCATCCTCCCTGTCAACCCAGTGGCCTCTTTATCTGCCTACTGTCCAGGAAGAGTCAAGTGTAAACGAACAGCTCATGTAAATGGTCTGTCAGGTCAACCAACCAATATGTTATAGTTAATCTGTTAAAAACAGCACGGCCCCTCATTTGTAAACATTCTCTTGATAAGCTCTTCATAGCATATACAACCTAGGAAAGTGAATGATATCCCACCAGCCACCCTGGAATCACTGTCTCCCTGTGCTTGTCCAGATGAACTCCCCGTTCAGCTCAGCCCAAACCAACTCATTGGACCCACCTGAGTAGAGACAGAGTTCTGTGTTCGTCCTGGGGTGCGGAAAGAGATTTCCAAAGAGGATCAGGAGAGGACCTCTAGGCTCAAACGGCTTGGAGAATCCGGGGAAGGTAACTCTGGAGACTGCCCTGTGTAGAGGTGTAATTGTGGATTGAAAATTCAGGCCAACCTGGGCCTGAATCCTGGTTTTCAGGCTCAATGCTGTGCTGCTTTGGTAAGTTGATTAATCTCTCTGAACCTCAATTTTCTGTCTGTGAGTCACATCCTATAAGCATTTAACTCATGTATATTTAACTACCTAGGTGGTACAAATCCAGTCCCTGGGTGGCACGAATGGTTAAGCACTTGGCTACTAAGAGATTGCCTGTTGAACCCACCCAGTGGTACCTCAGAAGAAAGCCCTGGTGGTCTACTTCTGAAAAATCAGCCAACGAAAACCCTATGGAACACATTCTACTCCGACATGCATAGGGTCGCCATAAGTTGGAATTGACCGCAACTGGTTTTTGGTTTTATATTTAACTCCACACTCTTGGTAAAGGAGAGCAAGAGGGGAGACACTAATATAAATAGTGTTGGTGATTTTTGCCTGCTAGTCTATTCAGTGAGTGTATTTGCTAATGAGATGTGTGAATTGGCTGTTGTCTCAGTTGGTCATGGTTCTGCTTTTCTCTCACCTCATGAACATCTTTGTTGAGTGTGATTCAAGTATTTAGGGCATCCATATTTGACTATAGGCCTTTTTTTGTCTTGCTTGCTAACTTCAGAATCCAATCACTGTGTTTACCCAGCATGGTGGTGGCACCTCCTGGACTGTGTTATGTCATTTTCCCTTCCAAAATGGAAGGCTCCTTGAAGGAAGAATCTGAGTCTTCTCCATCTTTTGGGTTTCCTTGCTGCCTTTCTCCTCTAGAATCTAGCACAAAGCCCTACATTTAATAAATACTAAAATTCACACCTGGTGCCTGTAGTGGACCTCGCTACCATAGCCCATCCTTAAATGACAGAGTCAGGGACGTTCCAACCTGACTCTCCCTTTCTAGCAAGTTGATGAGGCCACACCAGTGAGTTGCTTCTCTAGAATTACTGAATTTAAGGATGAAACCCCGACTGCTGTCGAGTCGATTCCAACTACTAGCGACCCCATAGGGTTTCCAAGGCTGTAAATCTCTACGGAAGGAGACTGCCACATCTTTCTTCTGTGGAGCTGCTGGTGATTTCGAACCGCCGACCTTTTGGTTAGCAGCCGATTGCTTTAACCACTGCACCACCAGGGCTCCTTCAAGAATGAAACAGTGGTATAGAAATGAAAAATGGAGAGATATATTTTATGGCATTCAAATCTCTGTTCTAGTATGTCCCAGAGTCCAAATATATGTCTGTCCTTGGGTTCTGTAAGACCCAGCATCCTTATAAGATCATCTTAGTTTAAGCTAGTTTTCAGTCACCTACAGCAAAAGTAGTCCTAAGCAACACAATCGTTTAGATTAGAAAATACTTAGTCTCACTTGGATCAAGAGTTCAAAATGGGCACACTGGCAGAAATTCTCACAGGCAGGACTCCCTTAAGAATAAACACTATTGAAAGATACTGAAGCGGCCCCAGACCTGAGGCAATTAGTTAATAGTCATGAGCCAAGACCACCACTGCTCAGGTCAAACCTGATGTAGGTATCTCCTCTACACATGAAAATCCCTCAGTCCAACCAGATAAGATTCACTGGTTTTGTGTCCTCAGACGTTGCTAAGGAATCAGATGAAATGTAGATAGAGATAGCTGGTTTTACAAGACTTTCCCATGATGACTTTTCCCTCAAGGCCGAACAACCAAGCACTTGCACACTGGGGAAATGGCTCAGCTTCAAAACTTTGTTTTATTCCAACCTATGGCATAGCACTCGCATTCTATTGCCCCTTGGCAAAACCACAACACACTATCTTGGAAGATAGTGTGGGACAAAGAGTTAGAAGACCTGAATCCTGGCTTTCTGTGTGATGATGAACAATTTCTTCATCTTTGTGGGTTTCCATTGACTGATTTGTTAAATGAGGGCATTAGATTAGGAATGGAACATGAGCTTTGTCTTGCAATTTGTTCCCCCAGTTGCCAGCTAACTACACTTCTTCCTTCCTCCCAAATTACCATGTGACATTCAGTGCACAACTCATGAGAGCAAGAAATATACCTTTATTATTATTATTTTTTTGCAATAAACTTGATTTTAATCTCAAGCCCCTTTTACACTGGAGTGGTCTGTCCCATCTTTGCTCAAGGTCATGGACAAGTTCTGGAAGCTTTTAAAAGAGGCCGGTCCATCTGGTTTTTACTGTCATCTATCCTCACCACCATCCACAGAGACATCCCCCATTATCCTGTCTTGTCCTCAGTCATTGGTCTGAGTAGATCACCACGGAGATGTCTCATTGCCATTTGTAAGAGACTCTCAGGTCAACAGCTCTCACCTGTGCCATTCTTGGGTACATGGGTATCATTATGATGTTAAGAAGACACAATAGAGCTTAAGGAAATCAATGGGTTTTCTCAACTCTTATTGTTAAGACTTCCCACAGCCATGTCTACTTTTGGAGTCTTGCTGCCACCCTGGGTCACATTCAGAAAAAGGGGTATTGATCTCCCTTTCTCTCAGATCCAACAAAGTGGTCTTGGAATTTAACTGTCTTCTTGGACTCATCCCTGGAAGTACCTTGAGTCCATTTTTTGAGACACCTCCACAGATCTTTGCCTTTCTCACTTTCCTTCTGACTAGCCACAATTTCTTCAATTGGAGAATCTTTAACATGTGTGTGCGTGTGCGTGAGTGTGTCTGTAATCTCCCTTGCCCATTTTGCTTTCTCCACAATGTGTTGTCTATTCTCTGAATCTTCTCCATTCCCCATTACAACCTATGGTCTTAAAACTGAAAGCCAAAAATGATATTCTCTCTCTCTCTTTGTTGCATAAACATCCCTAAAGTTATCAGCATAATTGGCCTACGTAGAATATAAGGAAGGAAGGCACACTTGTAAAAACCAATATCAGAGTAAAAACCAGTTAATATTTCCAAATATTATCCCACCACACAACAAAATGATATGTGATATATGCTATGATGGAAGCACTCTGCCATTTGCCATTAGTCAGTGTTCTTAGTTGCAAAGAGCAGAATCCACTTTAAGTGGTGTATGCAGAAAAGACATTAATTGGGTTGCTTTTAGAGTCTTTGGGAGGGCTAAAGAACAAATCTCAGGGGTGAGGCAACCAGGAACAACACTTACATCACTCCCTAGATGGCTTGCAGGTACACTCCCATGGTTGATCCCACAGTGGAACCATGCATGACAAATGTGGGACACTATTGCTGCTCTGCTTAAGTGTCTCTGCCACACACCACTACTTTTATCCTCAAGTTGATTCTGAATGGTGCCTCCTTCTTCATATTGCTCCCTTCTGGAGAGAAGCCTGCTCAGGAACATGTCTCATTGATGGAACTGAAGAAACATCTCATCTCCTAACTGCAAGGGATCCTGGGAAGCCAAATTTCCTGAGTTCAACTTTGGAGTAATGGGGCTCACAATGTGAAAGATTACCAGAAAGTAGGACAGATGTTTAAAAGATGCTAAGCAGCATTGATAACAAATGTCACTATATTCTTTGTGCCAGCTGCCACCAACTCAATTCTGACTCATGGTGACTCCATGTATATAAAGCAGAGCCATGCTCCATAGGCTTTTCAATAACTTAATTTTTTGGAAGTAGATACACAGACCTTTCTTCTGAGGTACCTCTGGGTGGACTTAATCCTCCAACTTTTCATTTAGCAGCCAAGTGCATTAACTGTTTGGGCCCCCTAGTGACTCCCATACTCTTCATATTGTTGTTAGCTGCCATTGAGTCACTCCTGACTCACAGGAACCCATGCACAATGGGATCAGACCATTGTTATCCATAGGTTTTTCACTGACTGATTTTTGGAAATAGATCACCATGCCTTTCTTCCTAGTCCATCTTAATCTAGAGATTCTGCTGAACCCTGTTCAGCATTGTAGCAACACGCAGGCCTCCACTGGCAGTCGGGTGGTGGCTGTGCATGAGGTACGTTGGCCAGGAGTCAAACCCAGGTCTCCCATATGGAAGGCGAGAATTCTACCACTGAACCACCAATGTCCCTTATTCATCTTTATAGCCAGGCTCAAATATTTTATCTGCTCGAAGGAGATATCCCTGCATAAGCCTGCATCCTGTGCTCCTTCTCTTCAATGTGTCATAGCGTTTGCAGTGCGGCACTACAGAATTCCTTCCTTCCTTCCTGTTCCATTAGTTCTGTAACATTTTTGTAAGATAGCATAGTCAGTGCACTGACTCTAGAACAAAAAGAACTGAGACAAGCCTGGAATTCCTGCTAAATCTGCAGACCTGTTGAGCAGAAGCAAAATATGTTCCTGCCCATGACTGTATTGCTTTTGAAAAGGGAAGCAGTATTATATTTTCTTTGTACCTACCATGTGCTAGGCACTTTTACTATAACCAAAGTCATTTCTTGATTATGGCCTATTTTCAGACACTTTTTTCAGGCACTTAAACCAATCCCAAGGTGGTAATATTACCCCTATTGTACAAATGAGGGAATGGAGACACAAGGTAGGTAGTTAACTTGCTCATGGTCTCACACAGTTTGCAAATGATCACATCCAAATGCAAACACCAGATTGCTAACTTTTAAAGCCAATATAGATATAAAAACAAAACCTGTTGCCATAGAATCAATTCCGACTCATAGCGACCCTATAGGACAGAGTAGAACTGCCCGATAAGGTTTCCGAGGAACAGCTGGTGGATTGAAGTGCTGACCTTTTGGTTAGCAGCCGAGTTCTTAACCACTGTACCACCAGGGCTCCTAATATAGACAAAGACATATATAGATATAATGAGATATGTATGTATACATACACACAAACATATGTGATTCTTTTTTGTTAACTCTCAAAAGTCAGTGAAGTAGGCTTTTACAAATACAGAGACTGAAGCTCAGCTTACTTATTGTTTTGCCCTAAGAAGAAGGAGCTGGGTGGCACAAACAGTTAAGCACATGAGTACTAACCAAAAGGCTGGTGGTTTGAGTCTGCCCAGAGGCACTTTGGAAGAAAGGCCTGGCAATCTACTTCTGCAAAATAAGTTATTGAAAACCCTATGGAGCACAGTTCTACTCTGACACACATGGGGGTCACCATGAGTCAAAGTAGACTCCACAGCAACTAGTTTTTGTTTTAATATGAAGAAGGCTTGGAGACTCTAACCCGGTTCTGTCTCATTCCAACCCCTGGGCTCTCGCCCTGAAATCACTGTGTCCTATTACTTTTTCAAAATTAGACAGGACCGTAAGCAAAGTGTCAAATGGAGCATATGCTAACTTCAGGGCTGGCTGGCACCTGGGCCATCTGCCCTATGGTGAGGACAGAAGCTTTCCTGTGGGTTGGACACAGTTCTTTGGACATACCAACTGAAAGTCTGTGTTCTTGCTAGTGGCCTTCATACTCTCCAGGGGAAGGGCTATGAAGGAAAAGGTGAAGAGTAAATTATGAGACAAATGGAATGGCCCCACCACTTATAACTTGATGATGGGAGAAAGATTCCTAGCAAAGGGGAATGCTCTCTGGATCTCTGGCTCTTGGATAAATTAACATAGAAGAGTAAGAATTACTGCCTATGGAAAAACTTGACTATCTTCAACTAAGTCCTATTTTAACTTTAACATTTTTAAAAAAAAAAATTCAAAACTTATCCAATAAAATTGTGGAAAAACAAAGTATTAGAATCACCCCTCAAATCTTCATACCTTAACACCATTACAGGTAGTATTAATGTTTTTATTCTAGACACTTTTTTCAAGTACATTTTAAAAAATAATTGTAACTCTTGTATTTGAAATCTTTTATCCTTTTCACTTAGCATCATTTTGTAACATCTGTTTTTTCACGTTGTCACCTAGCTTTATAACTCATTTTTCATAAGTGTAAAACATTTCATTGGGTGGATATATCATAATTAAAGAATCATTCCCCTATTATTGGAAATAGAGGGTTTCCTCAACATTTTAGCTTTGGTAAATGATGCAACGTTCATCCTCTGCACTTACAAACGCATCTCCTTGCCCAGCCTGTATTTTCTCATGATATCAGATAAAGCCACATCACTCATCCCGTCTCAAGAAATTCTTCCTCTTATGGTACCAGTCTCCTGCCTGTCCACCTCCTGTGGGCCCTTACAGAGTAGATTATCCCATCTCTCTCCCATATTTTCAACATCTTCATACTTTTGGTCATATGTAAGGATCTCCTGTCCTAAAACCTCTCCCATTTTGACCTTGAGCCCCCCCATTATCCAACCTCTTGCCTCCATGTTGCTTCTCATGGCATCATGGCTTCTTCCCCCTCTGTTCCACTGGAAATTCTCTTGCAAAGGCCCCCAGATGGCTCCAGTGGACCTTTCTCAGGACTTGGCTTCTCCATCTGCCGCCTTGATGCACCAGCTTTCTTGGCTTCCATGATGTCACGGAGTCCCCTTCCAACTTCTCTGGGCCTTGCCCTCGAAGTCCTTTCACTTGTCTGTCTTGGCCATTCCCTACATGTTGGTGCTCTCAAAGACCCTGTTCTTGGCCCTGTAACTTCTCATTCTAAAGACTCTTCCTCTCTTTCTCTAGAATTTCATTCATTCTCAGTTTTAACTACTTTCAGTAAGTTGCTAACTCCCTATACCTTTATTTATAGCTCTAACCTTTCTCCTAGGAGTCCCTGAGTGGTGCAGACAGTTAAGCTCTTGACTACTAGCTGAGAGTTACCTTGGAAGACAGGCCTGGTGATCTGCTTCTGAAAGGTCATAGCCTTGACAATTCTATGGAGCAGTTCTACTCTGCACACATGGAGTCATCATGAGTCAGAATCGACTTGTCGGCAACTAACAACAACCACTTTTCTCCTAAGCCTTATTCAGCCTTCCATTGTTCAATTTTACAAATACTCATCAAGAGTCTTTTGTGTGCCAGGATGTCCTCTAGATTGGTTTCAGGAAGAATAAAGCATGGTCTTCTATGCAGACTCACATGTTCATCTGCTGTTAGACATCTCCACTTGGATAGCACACAACTTGTATTGAACTCATTCTCTAACTTCTTTTCTACTCAGACCTGCTCCTCCACCTGTGCTTAGTCAATGATACCACACCATTCAGCTAGCTGCCCAAGCCAGAAACTCAAGGGTTAACTTCCATCCCTAGGTTCTATGATTCTGTTCAATGAATATTTCTGGATCTGTATATTGACTCTCTCCTCTCCTACCTCAACTCTATCCTTGGTGCTCACCTTCTGCCTATTCTTTTGCAATAACCTTTTAATGGATACTGCAGCCTCCAGCCTTACCCAGGATGATTCCTAAACACAAATTTGACCATGTAACCCCCTGAATAAAACTTCTGATGGCTTTCCACTGCACACGAGATAAAGTTGAGGCAACCCAGTGTGATATCCAGGTCTACTAGATGTCCTGGTCCTTGCTTACCCCTCTGTTATTTTCTGCCATTTTGTCTTATACTTTGTGCTTTATAACACTAAACTGCTTGTAGTCTGAACTACTTTTTGCTTGTTGTTGTTATTGTTAATGGCCGTCAATTTGGCCCCTGTTTCATGGCAATCCCATGGACAACGGGATCAGACCATTGTGATCCATAGGGTTTTCACTGCCTGATTTTTGGAAGTAGATGACCGGGTCTTTCTTCCTAGTCTGTCTTAGTTTGGAAGCTCTGCTGAAACCTGTTCAGCATTCTAGCAACATGAAACCCTCCACCGACAGACAAGTGGTGGCTGGGCTCGAGGTGCATTGTCAGGGAATGAAACCTGGGTCTCCTGTGTGGAAGGCAAGAATTCCACCACTGAAGCATCACTGCCCCACTTATTGCTTAG
>NW_004444154.1:2483029-2512629 GCF_000243295.1 Trichechus manatus latirostris
GTTATTCCCTTTGCCTGTAATCCCTTCTGTACTTTCTCACTTATCCAGTTCCATTTTTTCTTTAAGCCCAATCTCAGGCATCATCTCCTGCAGAAAGCCTTGCCTGATCTCCCCACTTCCACCTCACTGGGCTTAGTCACCCCTAGGCTGTGAGCTATCCTAACAGCCTGTCCAAGTATTTTTCACTACACACATCACATTGTTCATCTGTTCACATGTGTGTTTTCCTGAGGAAGTCAAATAAATGTTGAATAAATTAATAAAAAAGTCCCATGTGCCTAGAAATCTGTTAGTTACTGATCACTCTAATTCATAATAATCTGTGGGGTTTCCCATCATAAAACCATGGAGAAATGTATCCACAGGATTGTCCAAAGTCCTTCAAATGGGCAAATAATTCTAATTTCATCTTTGACCCCCTGACCTCTCATCCCAGGCATAGATTTAGAGACCGCAGCAAAGTTCCCAGAATTTCTAGGCACTGGACAAACTTTCTGCTCCACAGATTAATTTTAGAGTCATTGAAATTCTGCCAGCTCTGGGGGGAATGATTGGGAGCCAGGCTGACAACCAGGAAAGGAGGAAATTACTCTGTGTCTATTTCAAGATGAGAGAGTTGTAACCACGGTGCCTCCTCCAGTGATGCTGTTTGAAAAAACATAAATTTAATACTTTTATGAAACTCAACTCCTAACCATAAGTGTTTCAGGGCTCTCTTTGATGTTGAGGAAAAGTAGGCTGGTGCAATGTTTTTTGCACATATGGTGTGAAAACTGCATTACACATGAGCGAATATCTTGGGTCCCTGAACTCTCTGGGCAAAAGAGTTACTGTTTGCTTCAATAACTCCACAAATATTTATTCAGTGCCTACCCGGTTCAAAACACATTGTGTTGCTGGAGAATGTGCTCAGGATTCTGAACCAAATGAAAATGTGTCCAAAGCCTATCTTAGCCTTTAACCAGCTGCAGATCATCACTATGTTACTGGAGCCCTCTGAGCTTTGGTTTTCTTACCTGTGAAATGGGATGTAAAACCTACCTCTCAGGATTATAGTAAGGATCATATAAGGTAATGAGTCCCTGGGTAATGCAAATGGTTAATGCTGTCACTGCTAACCGAGAGGTTGGTGACTCAAGCCCATTCAGAGGTACCTCAGAAGAAAGGCCTGACAATCTACTTCCAAAAAATCAGCCACTGAAAATCCTGTGGAACACAGTTCTACTCTTACACACATGGGGTTGCCATGAGTTGGAACTGACTAAACAGCAACTGGTTATTTTTTTTTTTTTTAATGTAAGATAGAATAAGGGAGAACCTGTCTAATACAGTCCCTGGTACCTACATGTGTATTTAAAGGAGAGACTAGGAGAATCCAGTTCCCAATAAATATGATTTGAGTTAGCAAGAAGTTGTGGCTCTTATCTTGCTACAAGCAGCATGCTCAGTAAGAATGCTTTAAAAACCACTATAGCTGCAACTCTTAGGAATATATTTGGCTGCAAAAACACAAAACCAGTGCTAGACTGGTAAACTTTTAACAATTGACTCTCTGGGGAAAAACAAAGCCTAGCTTTGTAGTGTGTGCTGATTTCCATGGTGTAAATACTCACAACATGGCTGATTTCAGTGTGATGTCACTGAATGTGGTGTTGGGAAGATACATAGTATATATATATAGTATATACTTTGGAGCCCTGGTAGTGCAGCGGTTAAGAACTCAGCTTCTAACCAAAAGGTCAGAAGTTTGAACCTAAGCTTCAAGTTGAAATATTAAAGAATTATATGAACAAAAAATTGAATGACTCAGGAAACATCAAAAGAAGATGGAAGGAATATACAGAGTCACTGTACTAAAAAGAATTAGTCAACATTTAACCATTTCTGGAGGTAGCATACATGAAGAACCGATGGTACTGAAGGAAGATACCCAAGCTGCACAGAAGGCATTGGTGTGAAACAAGGCTCCAGGAATTGGTGGAATACCAACTGAGATGTTTCAACAAACGGATGCAGCACTGGAAGTGCTCACTTGTCTATGCCAAGAAATTTGGAAGACAGGTACCTGGCCAAGCAATTGAAAGAGATCCATATTTACACCTATTGAAAAGAAAGGTGACCTAACCAAATGCGGAAATTATCAAACAATATCATTAATATCACACTCAAGTAAAATTTTGCTGAATATCATTTAAAATCAGATGCAGCAGTACATTGACAGGAAATTGCCAAAAATTCAAGCCAGATTCAGAAGAGGATGTGAAACAAGGGATATCATTGCTGATGTCAGATGGGTCCTGGCTGAATACAGAGAATACCAGGAAGATGTTCACCTGTGTTTTATTGATTATGCAAAGGCATTCGACTGTGTGGATCATAATACATTATGGATAACATTGCGAAGAATGGGAATTCCAGAACACTTAATTGTGCTCGTGAGGAACCTGTAGATCAAGAGGCAGTCATTTGAAGAGAACAAGGGGATATTGCGTGGTTTAAAGTCAGGAAAGGTGTGAATCAGGGTTGTATCCTTTCACCATACCTATTCAATCTGTACGCTGAGCAAATAATACAAGAAGCTGGACCATAGGAAGAAGAACAGGGCATCAGGATTGGAGGAAGACTCTTTAACAACCTGCGTTATGCAGATGACACAACCTTGCTTGCTGAAAGTGAACAGGACTTGAAACACTTACTGATGAAGATCAAAGACCACAGGCTTCAGTCTGGATTACACCTCAACATACTGGAAACAAAAATCCTCACATCTGGACCAATAAGCAACATTGTGATAAATGGAGAAGAGATTGAAGTGGTCAAGGATTTCATTTTACTTGGCTCCACAATCAACACCCATGGAAGCAGCAGTCAAGAAATCAAAAGACTCATCGTGTTGGGCAAATCTCCTGCAAAAGACCTCTTTAAAGTGTTAAAAAGCAAAGACGTCACCTTGAAGACTAAGGGGCTCCTGACCAAAGCCATGGTGTTTTCAGTCACATCATATGCATGTGAAAGCTGGACAATGAATAAGGAAGACTGAAGAAGAATTGATACCTTTGAATTATGGTGTTGGAAAAGAATATTGAATACACCATGGACTGCCAAAAAAATGAACAGATCTGTCTTGGAAGAAGTACAGCCAGAATACTCCTTAGAAGCAAGGACAGCGAGGCTTTGTTTCACATACTTTGGACATGTTATCAGGAGGAATTAGTTTCTGTGAAGGACATCATGCTTAGTAAAGCAGAGGATCAGCGAAAAAGAGGAAGACCCTCAAGGAAATGGATTGACACAGTGGCTGCAACAATGGGCTCAAGCATAACGCGTTTGTGAGGATGGAGCATCACCCGGCAGTGTTTCGTTCTGTTGTACACAGGGTCGCTATGAGTCAGAGCTGACTGGATGGCGCCTAACAACAACAACAACAACAACAAGAAACTAAGACAGGGGCCCAGGCTGTATCTGCTCTGTTTTCCTGAGCATGAAGCCTGCATTCTTACGAGAATTACTTAGACATTGCAAGATGGCTGCTGTGCCCCATAGTCTGTGCCTGCATTCCACGCAGCAAGAAGGGCTAACAAAAAGGAGTGTAATATATTTATCAGAGAAAAGATCCTGTTGCTGTAACCAACTACCACAAATTTATTATCTTACAGCTCTGGAGGTCCGAAGTCTGAAATGTGTCTCATGGGGCTAAAATCAAGGTGTTGGCAGGGCTATGTTCCCTCTGGAGAATCTAGGGGAGCATCCATTTCCTTACCTTTTCCAGCTTCTAGAGGCTGCCCACATTCCTTGGCTAATGACCCCTTTCCATCTTCAAAGCCATCTATGGCTGCTTGGGTCTTTCTCACGTCACGTTACTCAGGCTGTACTTCTGCTGTTACATCTCCTTCTCCGACTCTTCCTCTCCTGCCTCTCTCTTTCACGTATAAGATGCTTGTGATTACATCGAACCCAACTGAATAATCTCCTCATCTCAAGGTCCTTATCTTAATGATATCTTCAAAATCCCTTTTGCCAGGTGAGGCAACATAATCACAGGTTCTGAGGATTAATGAGAACATAGGGGATTATTCTGCCTTCAACAGACCCTCCCCAGGGACCACTTCCCAGATCACTTGTTGCAGCTGGATGATCACAAACTCACCCCTAAATTACATGGCAGGCTGGGAGATCACGTTTTATCTTTTTGAGATCTATAGAAATGTAGATAAGAGAATGGGGGCTAGAAATGACAGTTTGGCTATCAATAGTCTCTGCCACACTAACCCAAACCAAACACATTGCTATCGAATTGATCCCAATTCATAGCAACCCTATAGAACAGAGTAGAACTGCACCCGTAGAGTTACCGAGGAGTGGCTGGTGGATTCAAGCTGCTGACCTTTGTTAGCAGCCAAACTCTTTTTTTTTTTTTATTGTTGTAATTAAATGAAGTTTACATTTCAAGTTAGTCTCCCATACAAAAAAAATTTTTTTTACATACATTGTTATGAGACCCTAATTGCTCACCCCATTCTGCGACAGCACACGCCTCTTTTCCACCCCTGATTCCCCATGACCGTTCAACCAGCTCCTAACTCTCTCTGCCTTCCCATCTCACCTCTGGACAGAAGCTGCCCCTTTGGTCTCGTATCTACTTGACTAAGAGGCACATTCTTCACGAGTATCACTTTATGTCCCACAGTCCAGTCCAAGCCCTGTCTGAAGAGTTGGCCTCGGAAATTGTTTTTGTTCTGGGCTGATAGAGAGTCCAGGGGCCATGCTTTCTGGGGCTCCTCCAGTTTCAGTCAGACCATTAAGTCTGGTCTTCTTACTAGAACTTGAGTTCTGCATCCCATCCTTCTACTGCTCCATCAGGGACTCTTCGTTGTGTTCCCTGTCAGGACGTTCCTTGGTGGTAGCCGGGCACCATCTAGTTCTTCTGGTTTCAGAGCAGCCAAACTCTTAACCACTGTGCCACCAGGGCTCCAACTGTCACACTAGAAAATCATAGTCAAGAAGGTCTACCTAGAGGATAAAACACCTTAAAGTCTGCTATTTAAAAATAGACTACAATCCTAAATTAGTAATTGGTGAGTTGACTATTTTAAGGGTATTGTTCATTCATGCTTTCTTGCTTGCCTTCCCCTCTCCTCTTCCTCTGTGGGCTTAAGTTTTCTAGCCTATCTTCAGGCAGGTAGTAGACCAAGGAGGTGAGCTTTCTGTGCTTACTTTTGTTCCTGACACTTGGTGGGTGAGGGATTGGCCACTATTTCCTTCAAATGAAGGTGAAGGGAATTGTTCTTGTCAGTTGCCATCAATTCAGCTCCGACTCACGGTGACCTTATGTATAACAGAATGTATGGTGAAAGGACACAACCTTTATGCCCACCTTCCCTGACTTTAAACCATGCAGTATCCCCTTGTTCTGTTTGAACGACTGCCTCTTGATCCATGTATAGGTTCTGCATGAGCACAGTTAAGTGTCTGACATTCCCTTTCTTCATAATTTGTTATGATACTCACAGTTGAATGCCTTCATGTAGTCAATAAAATACAGGTAAACATCTTTCTGATATTCTCTGCTTTCAGCCAAGATCTATCTGACACAAGGAATAATGGATATCCCTCCGTCCATGTCCTCTTCTGAATTTGCCTTGAACTTCTGACAATTCCCTGTTGACGTACTGCTGCAACTGTTTTTGAATTATCTTTAGCAAAATTTTGCTATCAAGTGATATGAATAATATTGTTCCATAATTTACACATTCCTTTTAATCACCTTTCTTTGGAACGTGGATCTCTTCCAGTCAGTTGGCCAGGTAGCTCTCTTCCAAGTTTCTTGACATGGATGATTAAGCTCTTCCAGAGATGCACAGAAGAATCTCAATTGGTATTTTGTCAATTTCTGGAGACTTGTTTTCCCCCAGAGACATCAGTTCAGCTTGGACTTTTTCCTTCAATACCATCTAAATCATACACTACCTCCGGAAATGGTTGATTGTTAATTAATTCTTTTTAGTGCTGTGACTCCGTATATTCCTTCCATCTTCTTTTGATGTTCCTGAGTCATTCAATTTTTTGCTCATATAAGCCTTCAGTATTTCAACTTGAGGCTTGAATTTTGTCTTCAGTTCTTTCAGCTTGAGAAATGCTGAGTGTGTTCTTCCCTTTTGTTTTTCTAACTCCAGGTCTTTGCATGTTTCATTTTAATACTTTGTCTTCTCACCTTTGAAATTTTCTGTTCAGCTTTTTTACTTCATTATTTCTTCTGTTTGTTTTAGCTACTCTGTGCTTTAAGACCGGCTTCAGAGTCTCTTCTGACATCAGTTTTGGTTTTTTCTTTCTTTCGAGGTGCATTGTCAGGGAATGAAACCTGGGTCTCCTGTGTGGAAGGCAAGAATTCCACCACTGAAGCATCACTGCCCCACTTATTGCTTAGTAGGTGTGTTATTCCCTTTGCCTGTAATCCCTTCTGTACTTTCTCACTTATCCAGTTCCATTTTTTCTTTAAGCCCAATCTCAGGCATCATCTCCTGCAGAATGATCTCTTACTTTCTTCATGTATGATGAACAGGGTGGAATAGTATGCAGAGGGAATAAGATGATGCATTTTGGCCAGTTGTCTTCATCAATCCATCATTAATCCTGTTGGAATATTTATCCCAACTGATAAATGTTTTCAATTGGTTGGACATTATAATGTGAGTGGTGGAGGATAAGTGGGTTGGGCAACCACATAGTAGAGTTACCTATAGGGGCAGAAGGACTTCATGGTGGAGACTGACAAAACAGTTCTTCCCACTGGCTTTGCCAGGGTGGCTGAATTTCTTCATATAACAGGAATATAACACAGAATGTTTGCAACTGGAAGACCTTTTAATTCCCTACTTTGGCACTGAAAAGAGAACAGAACCAGAGAGGAAATGGTCTTTTGGTGTCACTCAGGTAAGTCTCCAATTGGTAAGCAGTGAAAATGGATACAATTTTTCATATTTTATAAAAGTGTTGACAATAGCCACTATGTCACTCAATGTCTCTTTTATAAAGTGGCACATTTATTTCAGAATTTACTACCCACTAAAGCTTTGTTTCCCTAATAAGCTGCAAGGTGACTTCTTTTTGACAAGCAGAGCTAGTATAACAATGCATTTTTGTTTCTGAAGCTCAGCTATAGCAGCTATGTTAATTTTTACATTTTATCTGATTTCATCCTCTCTTCCTCAGACTTGATTGTTTCTATTTTGTGTGTATGTTTCAAACTTTTTGGACAAATAAAAAACAAGTTGCTATCAAGTCAATGCCAACTCATGGCAACCCCATGTGTTGCAGAGCAGAACTTTGCTTCATAGGGTTTTCATGGTTGTGATCCTCTGAAAGCAGATTGGCAGACCTTTCTTCCAAGGTGCTTCTGGGTGAGTTTGAACCACCAACCTTTTGGTTAGTAGCTCAGCGTTTAACCATTTGCACCACCCAGGGACTTCCTTGGGCAAATAGATGAAGCAAAAATAATTTTGATGACTGAAAGAATGGACGAGCAAGAGGAAAGACCGAAAATCAGCTATGGGAGTCTATGGGAAGAGAGGACATTCAAAGGCTCAGGTAATGGAGAAGCCACAATTCAGAAAGATAGGCTGAGTCACAAAAAACAGGAGGCGATTTAGATAAACACTTGACATCTCTGTATAGGGCTGAGGTTGGAGGAGGTCTGGAAGGAATTTTCAGGGAAGAACTATTAATAAACCAAGAACTTCCCTTTTGAGCCTCTCTAAACAAGGGCTTCAGAAGCACATGGAGTGACGTGGTTTTTTTGTTGCTGCTTCACCTTTTTGTCAACCACATGTGCTACATGTATGAAGCCGGCATCTCTGAGATGGAGCTGCAGGGTGAGAAGTTGGATGATGAGACATTTTCCCCTCCTGGTCCAGGCTTCCTGCCTCTAAGCTCTTCCAGCCCTTGAGCCAGCAGGGGCTTACCGTTTGACACTGATGTCCAAGTTTTCTCTATTCCTTTCCATTCTCGACCACATTGTGGTAGACTGGGTTGCATAGAATCATGTGAATCCACTTAGTCATGTCTGCAAATTGGAGCCCATGGAATGTAAACTTTAGTCGCCAGGGTGACTTAAGTTACATCTTGGTGGCAGGGCATCCATCTTAACAAATGATGTCGGGCCAGTAAAAGTCAAAGACTTTCAACCTATCTCCATAATCATTGTTCGAAGAGATGTGAAAAGTACAGATTTTTGGATAACAGACCAGGTAACGGTGATAACCACGACTCTTAGAATATTCAATCACTAGCAAACAGGGCTCCCCATGCTCCCTTACATTATAGGTTGAATTGTTTCCCTCAAGAATTTGTGTTGTAATCCTAACTCCTATACCAATGGACAGGTCCCTGGGTGGTGTAAATGATTTGCAGTCAACTACTAACCTAAAGTTTGGCAGTTCCAACCTACTGAGTGGCACCATGGAAGAAAGGCCTGGTGATCTGCTTCCATCAAGATTACAGCCAAGAAAACCCTGTGGAGCAGTTCTACTCTGTAATACACTAGGTTGCTGTGAGTCAGTATCTACTCCGTGGCAATGTATTTTTTTTAACCAGTGGATATAATCCTGTTTCGAAATAGGGTTTTGTTTGTTATATTAATAGGGCCATTTCAGTATAGGGTGTGTCCTAAACCTAATCACTTCAGAGTTATAAAAAGAGCAGATTAGACACAGGGACAAGCACATACGGTGGAAGATGAAGGCCATGTGAGGATCACAGAGAGTCAAGGAACTCCTGGGGCTACAGACAAGGAAGGAGTCCACACGGCTGTGAACCTGATTTGGACTTTTGGCCTCCAGAACTGTGAGGAAATAAATTTCTCTTCCTTAAACACCCACTTGTGGTACTTCTGTCAGAACAGCACTAGGAAACTCAGAAACCTTATTTCAGACCTAAGGTTCTTAAGTATCATTTACATCAATGTGTGTCTGGAATATTCCAACCTCATTTCATCACCCTAACAATCACTGAGGGTTTGAGTCCAAAAATCTAGGCAGGTGGCGTAGCATCTGTTTAGAAATAGTGAATCTAGAGAGAGAAGGCTTGGAAATCTGGCAGCTGGTCTCAGTGAGAATCTACAATGTCGGTTTGGGAACAGGGCCTGAAATACTGGAACCCAACCCAAGATTTCTATGTTCTAATTATCCTTCGACCACTGTTGAGCAAAGCTCCATCTGGCCTATCTTATTGGCACTTCTGTTCTCCAGACCATGCCATCTTGAGGGAAAATAGAAGGCTTGTCTATATAAAACACACTGGAATATAAAAAATGAAGCTCTACCTTATGCTAAGGGACCTCCAGCCTCCCTCAAGCACTGCTCAGATTCTTTCAGATGATCCTGAAAATTCCAAGTAGGGGTTCCTTGAGTGCTCCAGGGACTCATCCTCTTGGGGATTTATATGGCTTCCCCATGGAACTCTACCACTCTTGACTTCTGGAGAAGTATATCTTCTGTGGAGTCCGTGTTGTTTTTAGGTGCTGTCGAGTTGGTTCCAACTCAGTGACCCAATGTATAACAGAATGAAACTCTGCCTGGTCCTGTACCATCCTTACTACGGTTGCTATGTTTGAGCGCATTGTTGCAGCCACTGTGTCAATCCATCTCGTTGAGGGTCTTCCTTTTTTTTGCTGAACTTCTACTTTACCAAGCATGATGTCCTTCTCCAGGGACTGGTCCCTCCTGATAGCAAGTTCAAAGTACGTGAGAGAAAGTCTTGCCATCTTCCCTTCCAAGGAGCACCCTTGTTATGGAGTCCCTGGGTGGTGCAAATAGTTAGCATGCTCAGCTGCTAACCCAAAGGTTAGAAGTTGAAGTCCAACAGAGGCACCATGAAAGAAAGGCTTGGTGATCTACTTCTGAAACATCAGCCACTGAAAACCCTATGGAGCACAGTTCTACTCTGACACACATGAGGTCATCATAAGTCGGCTCCATGGCAACTGGTTTTCATGTCTTCTGGGCAGGTCCCACCAAAACTTTCACCACTGCTGCTGGCATGGCCTCAAATAAACCATTTCCAACTGTTGCCTAAGCTGTTGGCTTTAAGGTTGCACACACCTTGCACTTAACATATCCCACTCTTGTAACTTGCATTAGCTTCTTTATAGCAGTCCCATCACAAATTCTTTCTTGAGTCCTTTGCACCAGGCTGTATTAGTTTCCTTTAGACTACTTTAAAATGACTACTGGGCACCTGAAAACAACAGAAATTTATTCTCTCACAGTTCTGGAGGCTAGGAGTCTGAAATTAAGGGGATAGTGTGGCTATATTCACTCTGAAAGTTCTAGGGAAGAATCCTCCTTGCCTCTTCCTACCTTCTGGTGGTTGCCAGCAATCCTTGTCATTCTTTAGCTGCGTCCTTCCAATCTCTGCCTCCACTGTCATATTGCCTTCTTCCTTCTGTGTGTGTCTCCTTCGTGTCTCTGTGTTCAAATCTCTCTCTCTCTCTTTTAAATAAAGGCACCTATCATTGGATTTAGGGCCTACGCTAAGCCAGTATGACCTCATCATAACTTGATTACATCTGCAAAGACCCTATTTCCAAATAAGGTCACATTCACAGGTACTAGGGCTTAGGACTTGAATACATATTTTGAGGGGATACAGTTCAATCCTTTACAGGAGCGTGAGATCAGACTGACATCATGAGCTGTACCCAGACCCACACCACAGACATGACCACCAAGAGCTCTGTGACCAAATGTATATAGAGGAGCTCACTCTCTGTAGGATGAGTTTTTCCCTATCAGGGCACTCTTATTTCTCTCTCTGATTAAAATATACCCTTATGGAGGCTCAGATGTGAATAAATCTCAGGGTGGGCACAAATTAGGCTCAAATTAGGATCCCAATGCATTATTTTGTAAACAGCTATAAAACACTATATTTCAGCTGCAGTTATTCATTCACTTACTCGTTTTTCTCTTGAGATAATTCTAGCACGAAGTACCTCTGTTTCTAATTGCAAGATCTAAATTTTATTCTTCCAATGAGAATATTCCTACATACTTTGGCATTTTATCTCAAAATGTTTTGCTCTGAGTTTTAATAGGTTTATATATACATATTAACATATGCATTTCTCAACCCTCCCAGGGAGATCGCTGAACCTAAAGAATTTAATCGAGTTTGGAGTCTTCCTGGAATAAGTAAAAGAACAACTGTTAAGGGATAATGGTATGTATTTATTATTCTGCTAGGCTCCCCTGGATATTATTCTAATAAACTCCTCAGGTGGAGAGGAAACCAAAGCTTGTCTGTGTAATGCTGGGACTCAGCAATGGGGGAAGGGCAAAATGCTGTGCTCGCTGAAGACACATTTCCTTTTTTAAACTTGGCTTTAAATTGTATTATAATAAAAAAATGGGAGAAACACTTGTGGTTAATTTAACAGATTCATTAGTGAAAGGACTCTTAGAAATCCATCTAAAATTTTCATTATATAAATAGGGGAAATGACTACCTCAAACTCAAATCATAAGAGCCAGATATCACTTGTCCATCATCTCGTGGCCAGGTTATTCTTTGCAGGTAGTTTTGAATCAGTTATTATTCTTGGACCCTTTGCTAATAATTGTTAATGACAAATAATGGTGTGTGATATTTACCTTCCCAGGATCTAACATTTTAACATGTAACAAAATCTTGATGCACAGGGAAGAAGAAGAAGGCTTTGAGGGTAAAATCAACTCTACTGTAACACCATCTAGGAAATTGGTTGGGCAGTGGCTTTTAACCTAGGGTTCAGGGAAGGACTTCAGCCTCCCATCATATATGTGCCAAACCACTGAAATTATATGCATTATTTTGTGCATGAGTAGGTATGTGTGTTTTCTTTAGTGGGAGAATCCATTTTTAGCCTGGACGCTCTTGGTTGCATAAGGTGTAAACCTTGAGCATAAAGATAATTTACTGGCTCATTTTCCAGGGGTTCATACCAGGGAATTAACAATTTCCAGAATGCCTGAATCTGGTTTTTCTGTGTCTTTTTTTCTCCACCTCTCTACTGAACTTGCCTCTGACTTCATTCTGATTTGGGGTTCTTTTTACTTGGTGAATGTAAAAGGCCACCACCAACTCCATACTCCCACTTGCTAGTTTAGCACCATCCAGTGGTAAAAGACTGGCTCACTCTCAATCCCCTGCCTGGGTCACACGAAAATGCCTTCACTATTCACTGGGACTAAGGCATTGAGCCTTTGAGGTTGATCAGCCTGGGCCACATCTGCACCGCACCCCCATACCCTGTGATTGACAGTCTTACAGAACTACATGCAGTGGGAGAGGAGTTCCCCAAAGGCACCAGAAGAAAGGGGATGGGAGTGCACATGGAGGAGATAAAGCTATAGCAAACACAGGCCACTATGGGGTCCACCATTCATCAGATTTTCAAAGGGTCTGGGATCCAAAAGATTAGGAACCTGAGGTGTTCTTAGGTGTAGCAACTTTATTATGGACCTTCTACTAGATCACATTAAACACTCTGCTTGTCCAACTCAAGAAGGTAGAATACTTGGTTTTTACACAGGAACACAATTGTGCTTTATCCAGTGTGCTTTGAGCACTCAATCTGCAATACAAGTAGTCCCCAACTTAGATGTATTTGAGTTATGACCAACCGCACTTACGACCTTCTGTTTTGTGTGTGTCTGTAGATCTTATCGTTAGTAATATGTACTACATATAATATTGCAGTACGTAATTTGCTGATGTTATCATTCTCAGATGTTCACTTGCAGATGTTTGATATGTTTGAGCCCGTTGCCGTGGCTATTGTGTCAATCCATCTCATTGAGGGTTTCCCTTGTTTTCACGGACCCTCTACTTTACCAAACATGATGTCATTTTCTAGTGATTGGTCTTTCCTGATAACATGTCCAAAGGAATTGAGATGAAGTCTTGCCATCCTTGCTTCTCAGGAGCATGTTTGTTGTATTTCTTGTAAGACCGATTTGTTCGTTCTAAAAGTCCGTGGTCTACTCAGTAATCTTCATCACCACCACAATTCAAATGCATCAGTTTCTTCTATCTTCCTTTTCCATTGTCCAGTTTTGTATGCATATGAGGAAATTGAAAAAAACGTGGTTTGGGTCAGATTCTATGCTCTTCTCTAAATCACAGGGGCTGGATCCTGGGAATGGCATTTCCCAGAATTCCTTGACAGCAAGGTCCTAGATTAGAGTTCGTCAGTGACGGGCAATGAGGTGCAATTTGCAAGTTGAGCAGAGGCAGAGTCAATATTATTGCTCCTCTGGCAGTGGCGGGCAGACGCATGGGTTTTGGCAAATGTGAGGCTTTGCAGTCGCCTCATGAATTCCCATCTCATTGCTGGCAAAAGTTATTGTTATCAGTGGTCATCCTGGTGACTCCTTCCACTTTCTAATCCTCTGAAAGCTAAAATGGACTCAAACATACCAACAATCATGAAGATGGCATAGGATTGGGCAGCGTTTCACTCTGTTGTGTATAGGGTCACCACGAGTCTGAGATGACTTAACAGCAACTAATAACAACAAAAGCTAGTAGTGACTCTGAGAGATAGTAGGCTTTCCTTAGCTCTCTCCCCTTCAGCTCTTCCAAAGGTTTTGTAAGCACTAGTTCCCTTCCTGTTTGAACTATCTGGAGTTTATTTTCCTGACTGATCTGTGACTACTACTAGTAAGAATTTGCACATGCAAAAATGTCTGTGAGTGAGAGAGAATGTGAAAAATCAGATTTTTCAAAAAGACAAAAACCCAAAGTGGGCTTTGGGAAAATACAATCTGCTAGCAGTATTGCTTTCCATAAGCCTGTTATTTGGTTGCAGGGAGCCTATTGGAGTTTCTGGGTGGTGAAAAAACATATCTAGTATTATAGCGTAATTTTATATTGGGAATGCTAAAATGACCAGGGTATTGTTTGGTCCATGCAAATTTCTGAAAATGAAGCTCAAGAAAATCTTGACTTGTGGTGACACTTGGAAAGCAGAAGTGATTCTTAAGGGTTTGAAGGAGCGAGGGCTGAGCCACCAGAGGGAGGAATTTCCGGATCTCCAGTGGGTCTGGGTTACTCCCTTACCTCTTCCACGTCTATGTCAAGCATCATCTTGTCTGTGGGCCCTCTCTGAAGTCTTTCAAATAGCCCTCACCTCCCTCTCCCCAGCACGCCCTGTTCCAGGTCTCTGCTTCATTGTTCTTCAATGCATTAATCACCGTCTTATTACTGTTGGTCTCTCCCCACTGAATTCCATGAAGGTAGAGATATTGGTCTGTTTTATTCGCTGCTATAGCCTTAGTGCATGAACTATGCTTAGCACACAGAGGGCACTCAATGATATTTGCTGAACAATTGAATCCCACAACCCTGACATAACCACAGCTAATAATTTCTTAATAATTACTTGATAATTTGTTATTATTCTTATTTCTTTCTTCTTACATACATATTTGACATAGTTGTATATAGAAGGTCTTGTTTCTTGCTTTTTTTTCTCCCACGTAGCCTGAAGGAGTTTACCTTAGAGGAAAGGAGAGTGAAGATGCTCAATTTCTCAGACTTTGGGTGTGGATTGGAGGGGACAGGTGAATGTTGCCTAGTATCTACTACTCAGCTTGTCCTCTGGGCCTGTCTCTTGCAGGAAACTCATGTCTGTGCCAGAAAAAAGAAGATGCAACAATAAGTAATAAATACTACACATCAATAAAATGTCAGAAAGATACCACTTACTGAGATTGAGCCATGTAGATGATAGAGACTTATTCTACTTCAGAAGGCAGCAGCCTGGCTTCCCCAGGCTGGGAGGAGGCCACAGGGATCGCATCTGGGATGGGAGGTGCAGAGGGCGCTGCCCAAGCAAGCAGACCAAAGACGAAATGGCAGACTCTCCTCAGAGCCAAGAAGACTGTGTTCCCAAACAACAGCCTGTGTGTTCTCAGGCACACAGGAGACACCCTGTGGAGACTTTCTGAATGGGTTGAAAGGAATTTAGGAGGCAGGAGCTCCTGCAGGGCCTGAAAAATACAGTTTTGTCACTATTATTGGGGACCTTATTTTGATCTCAGAAGCCCTGGTGGCATAGTGGTTAAGAGTTCAGCTGTTAACCAAAAGGTCAGCGGTTTGAATCCACCAGACGCTCCTGGGAAACCCTATAGGGCAGTTTTACTCTGTCCTATAGGGTCGCTATGAGTCAGAATCAACTCAACGGCAATGGGTTTGGTATTTTTGGTTTTATTTTGATCTCAAGGAGCCCTGGTGGTGCAATGGTTAAGCTCTTGGCTGCTAACTGAAAGGTTGGTGGTTCAAACCCCTTGGGGCTCCATGGAAGAAAAGACCTGGTGATCTGCTCTCATAAAGATTACAATCTAGGACACCCTATGGGGTCAGTTCTGCTCTGTCACATGGGTTGCTACGAGTCAGAATCGACTTGATCTCACACAATAGCAACAACATATTGCTCTCAGGTTGGGGTAGCCCGAGAAACCACAGATTGCACCTCTGCTGTTGCTCCTACTTCAACTCGGGTGGCTGCAGGTACCATTACCACTGTCCCTCCTGTTGTCATCTCCTGTTCTGCCACCACGAGTGCTGCTACTATGAGAAATGTTAGTAGTGCCACTGGTACTGAGTATGCATCATGCTGATTCGGTTCTTGGGTCTTTTTACCATTGCCCTTTGTCAAAGTGATATTGTTTGGCTCTAACTCAGGGGTAAACTGAAATCATAATTGGTGGTCTTAAATCTTATGGCTATGCTTGATGATGAAACAGTCATCTAGATGATTTAGGACAATGCTGTCCAATAGAGCTTTCTGAGCTGTCCAGTATGGCAGCCACTAGCCACATGTGGCTCTTCAGCACTGGAAATATCGCCAGCATGACTGAAGAATTTTAAATTTTATTTAATCTGAATTAATTTTAATTTGAAATTTAAGCAGACACATGTGGCTAGTGGCCACTGTATTGGACAGTGCAGATCTGGCATATGGTTATATAATAATTTTAGACAATTGTCTAGATGAAACACAAGATTTCAATTAAACATAGTCTTTGGAGAACAGTGGCCTCAGTGACATCTGGCTTGAGACCGTCCATACTTTTGCTCTCATTTCAGTCACCATGTGAGGATTTTGATGACTCATCCTTGGTATTTAGGAAAAGGATGACTTCGCCTTATCCCAGGAAAGGGATAGACATCTTTGCAAATTAAGAATGTGGCTGCAGGGTATATCCATCTGTATTAATCAGGATTCTCCAGAAAAATAGAACCAATAGGATATATCTATTTAATCTATGAGGGGGCAATGGTAGTTCAGTGGTACAATTCTCACCTTCCATGAGGGAAACCTGGGTTCGATTCCTGGCCAATGCACCTCATGCACAGCTGCCACTTGCCTGTCAGTGGAGGCTTGTGTATTGCTATGATGCTGAACAGGTTTCACTGGAAACTTCCAGACTAAGACAAACTGGGAAGAAAGGCCTGGTGATCTACTTCTGAAAATCAGCCACTGAAAACCATATGGATCCCAATGATTTGATCTGCAACTGATCATGGGGATGACACAGGACTGGAAAGTTTTTGTTCCTTCGTCCACAGGGTCACCACAAGTGGGGAGCTGACTACGTGTCAGCTAACAACAATATGTGGCACGCACACTCATGCACACACATTAGATTTGTTTTAAGGAATTGGCTTGTGTGATCGTGGGCTGATAAGCTTGCAGGGCAGGCTGGCAGGCTGGAATCTCAGGCAGAGTTGATGCTGCAGTCTTGAGACAGAATTCCATATTCTCTGGAAACCTCAGGTTTTGCTTTAAGGACCTCAACTGATTGGATTTGGCCCGCCCACGTTATCGAGGGTAATCTCTTCATTTAAGTCAACTGATTGTAAATGTTAATCACATCTACAAAATGTTTTCATAGCAACATCTGGATTAGTGTTTGACCAAACCACTGGGCACTATAGCCTAGCCAAGCTGACACACAAAGTTAACCATCACACCATCAGTCTGCTTCTTCAGAAAGAGACTGATCCTCTGGGTATGCCGAACCAGTTCCTAATCCTCGAAGACTGAGAACCACACGCTGTATTGTGATGTATTCTTGAAGGTGATGAGCCTTTGAGGGCCAGCAACTGGCTGGTCACTCTTTGATGTCACCACATCCTCGTTGCCTATAGCCTTCCTTTCAAAGGTCAATGGTAGCAACTGTACCAAGGAGACAGGCACAGTATTTATTTATTTTATTGTGGTAAGTATATATATTACAAAACATTTGCCATTTTAACCATTTTACATGTAAAATTCAGTGACATTAATTACATTCATTGTGTGCAACCATCACCACCTTCTGTTTCCACATTTTTAAAAATCACCTTTAACAGAAGCTCAGTCAAGCACAGTGTTTTGATTTACCACTTTGGACCAAGCACTTGCTAGGTTTTCACATTGTGTCATTTGTTTTTTATTTAATTCTCACAACTTTGAGTGACCAGTATTTCATCCACATGAATAAATAACTTTCCTCTTGTCACACAGCTAGAATGACTTTGAATTCAGGACTTGGATTCCCAAAGGCAGTGCTGTTCCTCTGTGCCACTCTGCTACCAAAGCTGGTGTTATGGGTTGAATTGTGCCCTCTGAAAAGATATGCTGAAGTCCTGACCCTTGTACCTGTGAGTGTGACCTTGTTTGGAAATAGGTTCTTTCTTTGAAGATATGATCAATAAAGTTAATGAGGATACAGGAGTAGGGTGAGTCCTAATCCCCTCTGGATGGTGTCTTATAAAAGGTGAAAACAGACAGGGAGATAGAGTCACACAGAGGGAAGACCCATGTGAAGAAACATCTACGAGCCAAGGAACCGCAAGAGATGCCTGCAGCTACCAGAAGCTGGAAGAAGCAAGGAAGGAACTTCCTCTAGAGTGGACAGAGAGAGCATGGCCCTGCTGGAGCCCTGAATTCAGATTCAGCCTCCACAACTGTGACATAATAAATTTCTGCGTTGTAAAGCCACACATTTTGTGGTATTTTGTTATGGCAGCCCTGCGAAACTAAGAAAGCTGGGCTGGAAGGAGCTTGATGAAGGTCAGGGAAATGTTGCTTGACACATTGTGAGAAAATGTGCTCTTCTTACCCAACAAAATATCAACTAGGGACATTCCCCCAAAGCCTACATCCTCTTGGACTTTTGATTTTCCTTATATGTTGTTGTTAGGTGCTGTTGAGTTGATTTTGACTCATAGCAACCCCATAGGACAGAGTAGAACTGTCCCATAGGGTTTCCGATGCTGTAATCTTTCTGGGAACAGATCAACAGGTCTTTTTATCTCTCAGAGCTTCTGCTGGTGGCTTTGAACTGCTGACATTTCGGTTAGCAGCCAAGGGCTTAACTGTTGTGCCACCAGGGAGGGCTCTTTTCCCTTATGTGTATAGAACATGTGTTTAAAATGAAACCACCTTCAGAGTTTTCTTCTTTAGCACTTTTATTGTCTTCGAGAGATTTGTCCAAAAAAAGTTGTTTCTACCAAGATCTTGTCTAAAAAGGAGTCCTTCTCTGTCCTGTCACAGGACTGGGAGAACCTGAAGCTCGTTCTGGATGATCTAAATGAGTGGAAGTCTGTCCTCTTGGTGCACAGGTTACATTAAGTCTCCAGCTTTGCTCAGCTGTCAGAATGCCAGAGCAATGATGACACCTTTCAAAGCTATCTAATAACAGAGATACAAGCCAGATACATGATTTGAGTAGAGATAAGGGAGCAGAAGAATAGACATTTTCCCAGTAATCTAGCCTCCAAGATTGTGGGTGGGTTAATGACAATAAGCAGAGGATGCTGTGATGAGGGGAAGCCTTCCCAGGCAATCCCACGTGATGTCTTCTTCGAATACACACTCAAGTTACCTTGGTTTTTGGTCTACAGAGAAGCTCTTCTTTGATACACTCAGTGTGAGATAATACTCCCTTGAGCCACCTCTTAACAGATACTAGGTGGTGCTGTGGTATTTTCAATCACCTCATATGCAAGTGAAAGCTGGACAATGAATAGGAAGACCCAAGAAGAATTGATGCATTTGAATTATGGTGTTGGCTAAGAATACTGAATATACCATGGATTGCTAGAAGAAAACAGATCTGTCTTGGAAGAAGTACAGCCACAATGCTCAGCATACAGATTGAATAAGTATGGTGAAAGGATACAACCCTGACTCACATGTTTCCTTATTTTAAACCATGCAGTATCCCCTTGTTTTGTTCCATCAACTGCCTCTTGGTCTATGTACAGGTACATAGTCATACCACATCAGCAAATGAAGGTCCCGAAAGCTTTACTCCATTCACTTTATTAAGGTTGACTCTACTTTGACGTCTACTATGCCAATTCTTGGTATCTACGTAGACTTCAGGTATTCACGTAGCTAGCCATCTCACTTTTCCAGTTATCTGCACAAACAATACCTTATAAGAGAAATATTCTCTGATGACTCTGCATAAAATAGCACTCCTGGCCACCTTCTATTCCAGTTACCCTGATAATTATCTTCTATAACATTCATAGCCTTCTAAGAGTTTATATATTTATTCATTTACTGCCTGTCTCTTCCAACTAGAGCACTTTTCACTGTCTCCATTGCTTACCACACTGGTCCAGATCACCATTTTCTTTCACCTGGATTAGTGCAGTAGCCTTCTCGATAGAAACTTGCTTGGATTCTTCCACTCCTCCACCCTCCAGAGTTTATTCTCAACCTAGGAGCCAGAGAGATCCTTTTAAATTTAAATTTTAAAATTTGAAACTTAAGTCATATCTGCTTAAAATCCTCTAATGCCCCCCACCCCATCTTTTCCAGGGTTAAAGACAATATCCTCACGACAATCTTAAATTCCTTCTTGACTGGGCACTGTTTCCTCTCTCACTTCATCTCCTGACTACTCTTTCCCTTGCCCACTTTCTAGCCACCCCAGTCTACTTGCTGTTCTGCTAACACAATGGTTCTTAAAATTTTGGGGATCAGGACACCTTTAAACTCTTAAAAATTTTCAAGGATCCCAAAGACATTTTGTTTATGTCAATCATAGCTATTGATATTTACCATATAGGAAATTAAAACTGAAAATTAAAAAAAAAATCATAGCAATACACTAGCACACATTATTAGCTGTCCAAGTGATGATGTCATCACATCTTGTAGCCTCTGGAAAACTCCACTGTCTCTTGTGAAGAAGAATGAGAGGGAAAAGGACAAATAACATTTCAGTGTTATTATTTAAGTGTTATGACCTTACAAACCCTTATGAGTCGCAGACCACACTTCAAGAACCATTGTTACAATATTTCAAATCTATATCCACCTCAGGCCTTTGGTTCTGTGTGCAATGCATTTACTCCAGATATGTGAATGCTTTACTCTCTCACCACATTCAAGTATTTGTGCAAATGCAGTCTACCTTTTTTAGTGAAGCCTACCAGGATCACCCTATGTTGTTGTTAGGTGCCGTTGAGTTGGTTCCAACCCATAGCAACCCTATGTACAAGAGAATGCAAAATTGCCTGGTCCTGTGCCATCCTCACAATCGTTGCTGTGTTTGAGCCCATTGTTGCAGCCACCATGTCAATTTATCTAGTTGAGGGTCTTCCTTTTTTTCGCTGACCCTCTACTTCACCACGTATGATGTCTTTCTACAGGGACTGGTACCTCCTGATAATGTGTCCAAAGTACATGAGACAAAATCTCACCATTCTTGCTTCTAAGGAGCATTCTGGCTATACTTCCTAACAAGGCAAATTTGTTCATTCTTCTGCCAGTCCATGGTATATTCAATATTCTTCTCCAAATAATAATTCAAATGCATCAATTCTTCTTCAGTCTTTCTTATTCATTGTCCAGCTTTCAAATGCATATGAGGTGATTGAAAATAACACGGGTTGGGCCAGGGGCACCTTAGTCTTCAAAGTGACATCTTTGCTTTTAACACTTTAAAGAGGTCTTTTGAAGTAGACTAGCCAAATGCAATGCGTCATTTGATTTCTTGACTCCTGCTTCCATAGGGATTGATTGTGGATTCAAGTAAATGAAATCCTTGACTACAATATTTTCTCTGTTTATCATAGTGTTGCTTATTGGTCCAGTTGTGAGGATTTTTGTTTTCTTTATGTTGAGGTGTAATCCATACTTAAGGCTGTAGTCTTTGATCTTCATCAGTAAACACTCTCCACTTTCAGCAAGCAAGGTTGTGCCATCTGCATATAGTGATGTTAATGAGTATTTCTCTAATTTTGATAATGCATTATTTTTCATATAGTCCAGCTTCTTGGATCATTTGCTCAGCATATACAGATTGAATAAGTATGGTGAAAAGATACAACCCTGACCCACATCTTTCCTTATTTTAAACCATGCAGTATCCCCTTATTCTGTTCGATCACCTGCCTCTTGGTCTATGTACAGGTACATAGAGTCATACCACATCAGCAAATGAAGGTCCTGAAAACTTTACTCCATTCACTTTATTAAAGTTGACTCTACTTTGAAATCTACTATGCCAGGAATGACAAATTTAAGAGGAACGTGTCACACTCATTGTCAAAAAGAACACTTCAAGATCTATCCTGAAGTACAATGTTGTCAGTGATAGGATCTCCATATGCCTACCAGGAAGACTAGTTAATATGACTATTATTCAACCACTAAGGCCACAGATGAAGATATTGAATATTTTTACCAATTTCTGCAGTCTAAAATTGATCAAACATGCAATCAAGATACATTGATAATTACTAGTGATTCTAATGCAAAAGTTAGAAACAAAGAAGGATTGGTAAGTTGGAAAGTATGGCTTTGGTGTTAGAAATGATGCTGGAGATCAAATGATAGATTTTTTGCAAGACCGACGACCTATTTGTAAGAAATACCTTTTTTGAACAACATAAACAGTGACTATAAACGTGGAACTCACCATATGGAATATACAAGAATCAATTTGATGACATCTGTGGAAAGAGACAGCGTAGAAGCTCAATATCTTCAGTCAAAACAAGGCCAGATGCCAACTGTGGAACAGACCAACAATTGCTCATATGAAAGTTCAAGTTGAAGCTGAAGAAAACTAAAACAAGTCCGTGAGAGCCAAAGCACAACCTTGAGTATATTCCACCTGAATTTAGAGACCATCTCAAGAATAGATTTGATGCATCGAACATTAATGACCATAGACCAGACGACTTGTGAAATGACATCAAGGACATCATACCAGAAGAGAGCAGATGGTCATTAAAAAGACGGAAAAGAAAGAAAAGACCAGAATGGATGTCAGAAGAGACTTTGAAACTTACTCTTGAATGTAGAGTGGCTAAAGTGAAAGGAAGAAATGATGAAGTAAGAGAGCTGGACAGAAGATTTCAAAGGGTGGCTCGAGAAGACAAAGTAAAGTATTATAATGAAATGTGCAAAGACCTGGAGTTAAAAAGCCAAGAGGGAAGAACATACTCAGCATTTCTCAATCTGAAAGACCTGAAAAAAAAAAAACAAAACAAAAAAAAACAAGCTTTGAGTTGCAATTCTGAAGCATTCTATGGGGAAAATATTGAAAGATGCAGGAAGCACCAAAAGCAGGTGGAAGGAATACATAAAGTCACTATGCCGTAAAGAATTGGTCTATGTTCAACCATTTCAGGAGGTAGCATACGATTAAGAACCGATGTTACTGAAGGGAGAAGTCCAAGCTGCACTGGAGGCATTGATGAAAAACAAGGCTCCCGGGAATTGATAGAATATCAATCGAGATATTTCATCAAAAGGATGCAGCCCTGGAGGTGCTCACTCGTCTTTGTCAACCTATTTGGAAGACAGCTATCTGGCCAACTGACTGGAAGAGATCCATATTTGTGCCCATTCCAAAGAAAGCTGATCCAATAGAATGTGGAAATTATTGAACAACATCATTAATATCACATGAAAGTAAAATTTTGCTGAAGATAATTCAAAAACAGTTACAGCAATACATCTATAGGGAAATGCCAGAAATTCAAGCCAGATTCAGAAGAGTTTGTGGAACGAGGGATACAATTGCTGATTTCAGATGGATGTTGAATGAGAACAGAGACTACCAGAAAGATGTTTAGCTGTGTTTTATTGACTATGCAAAGGCATTCAACTGTGTGGATCATAACAAATTATGAATAACACTGCAAAGAATGGGAATTCTGGAAAACTTAATTGTGCTTGTATTGAGTCTGTGCATCTAACAAGGGTATACTGCATGGTTTAAAACCAGGAAAGGTGTGCGTCAGGGTTGTATCCTTTCACCATACTTATTCAGTCTGTATGCTGAGCAAATAATCTGAGAAGCTGGACTATATGAAGAAGGATGCAGCATCAAGATTGCAGGAAGACTCATTAACAACATGCAATGTGTAGATGACACAATATTGCTTTATGAAAGGTAAGAGGACTTGAAGCACTTACTGATAAAGATAAAAAACTACATCCTTCAATACCGATTACACCTCAACATAAAGAAAACAAAAATCCTCACAACTGGACCAACATCATGATAAACAGAGAAAAGATTGATATTGGCAAAAATTTCATTTTACTTGGACCCTCTATCAACACCTATGGAAGCAGCAGTCAAGAAATCAAAAGACGAATTATTTTGGGCAAATCTGCCATATAAGACCTCTTTAAAGTGTTAAAAAGTAAAGATGTCCTTGGAGGACTAAGGTGAACCTGACCCAAGCCATTGTATTTTCTATCGCTTCATATGCATGCAAAAACTGGACAATGAATAAAGAAGACTGAAGAAGAATGGATGAGTTTGAATTATATTGTTTGTGAAGAATATTGAATATACCATGAACTGCCTGAGGAAAGAACAAATCTGTCTTGGAAAAAGTACACCCAGAATGCTCTTCAGAAGTGAGGATAGTGAGACTTCATCTTGCTTACTTTGGACATGTTGTCAGTAGGGACCATTTTGTGGAGAAGGACATCATGCTCGGTAAGGTAGAGGGTCAGTGAAAAAGAGGAAGACCCTCAATGAGATGGATTGACACAGTGGCTGCAAAAATGGTCTCAAACATGGCAATGATTGTGAGGATGACACAGGACAACGCTGTGTTTCCTTCTGTTGTGCATGGGATTGCTATGAGTCGGAACAGATTCCATAGCACCTAGCAACAACAAAAACAACAGCCATAATGATGCCTTGTACATATTTGTGAATGAATGGATGAAATTCATGCCTTTTATGTTACATTAACCCACACTCATAACCTCTATATTTTAGAGATTATCAAGGCAGTCCTTATTTGTGGCATACCTGGTAGGACAGAATTTAAAGGTTTGTTTGTGCTTTTAAAGGTCTTATTTTATTTACTTACTCATTTATTATCAAAGGGGGCATCATTGAAAGACGATGAAAAGCTCCAGCAGATGCAATGGGCCTCTCATATGTAGCCAGGAGCCTAGCCTGTATTCAGTTCCTTTCTCCTCCTCCTTCCTACTCCTCTCCTTTTTTTCCTCAGTGATTCTGGTGCTGAGAGGTCTTGAAATCCAAAGGTGTTCAGACCTCTTTGGAAATGTATACCTTTGAAGGCTGAGCAGGGTGACAAGTTGAGTCTTGGGCAGGAAGACCTGCTGCTAAATGCCCATCAAAGTGAGGAAGTTGACCTGAGTGCTGCAGTGCTGAGCAGCATGGAGGAGCTGAGGGCATGACACTGTCCATCAGAGTGACTCTCCTCCTTGACCTTCCTCACAGTCACCTCCCTCCACCTCTCAAGGCAAGTTTGAGCCAGAAGCCAATGTCTGCCATGGGTGTCAGGATTGCAGTCTTCTCAGTTGTTAATAATTACCATGCACTTGTGTGGCATTGGCAGAGCCATTTTCACTTATATTGGGTGTTAGAAACAAGGACTCTTTTACAAAAGAGCTTGTTTAAACACCAGTGTCTATCGCTATGAGTCTGAATTGACTCAACAGCAATGGGTTTATATTAGATGTTGGAAGGAGCCCTGATGGCACAGTGGTTAAACACTAAGTTGCTAACCAATAGGTCGGCAGTTCAAACCCGTCAGCCACTCCATGGGAGAAAGATGTGGCAGTCTGCTTCCATAAAGATTACATCCTTGGAAACCCAATGAGACAGTTCTGCTCTGTCCTAAAGGGTTGCTATGAGTTGGAATTGACTCGAAGGCAATGGGTTTGGTTTTTGGTTTATATTAGATGTTAAGGATCCCTAGTGGCACAATGGTTAAACACTGTGCTGCTAACCAAAAAGTGAGTGGTTCAAACCCACCAGCCACTTTGCAGGAGAAAGACTTGGCATCTGTCTGTAAAGATTACAGCCAGTTTTACTCTGTCACATAGGATCACTATGAGTCAGAGTCAACTCAATTGTACTTAACAATAATGACATATTAGATGTTAGTTTTGATGATCCTCACATTTTTGAAATTTATCTTGATTATTTCTGTACATTCTTCTTCTAAAGCTGTACTTTCATTCCATTGTCACTCCTCATCTGTGTGTTAGTTCATTAATTCATTTCCTTATTCATTCATTTAAAAAACTTGACTTTCATCAGGTTGAAAGTAATGTACCTAGGTATGGTCTTATTTATTTTTATCCTATTTGAGGTTTGCTGAGACCCTTGTATATGTGGTTTGTTGTATTTCATCAATTATGGAAAAATTTTGGCCATATCTCTTCAAATATTTCTTCTGCTCCATTTTCTTCTCTTCTTCTGAGACTCTCATTACATGTATTCCACAGGTCTCAAAGGTTTTGCTCTTTTTTATTATTATTATTTTTTGCTTCAAATTAGTTACTTTCTATTGACCTATCTTTGAGTCCCCTGATTCTTCTTGTACCATTTCCTGCCTACTATGAAGCCTATTGATTAAAAAAAAAATTCAGATACTGTATTTCTCAATTCTAGAATTTCTTTCTTTTTTTGTTGTGCTTTAAGTGAAAGTTTACAGTTCAGGTTATTCCTCATACAAAAATTTATACACACATTATTATGTGACCCTAGTTGCTCTCCCTATAATGTGACAACACACTCCTTTCCACCTCAGATTTCCCATGCCCATTCAACCAGCTTCTGTGCCTTTTTGCCTTCTCATCTCTCCTGTGGACAGGAGCTGCCCATTTAGTCTCATATATCTACTTGAGCTAAGAAGCACTCTCTTCACCAGTATCATTTTATACCTTATACTCCAATCTATGTCTGAAGAGCTGGCTTCTGGAATGGTTTCAATTCTGGGCTAACAGAGAATCTGGGGGCCATGTCTTCTAGGGGCCCTCCCGTCTCAGTCAGACCATTAAGTCTGGCCCTTTTACTAGAATTTGAGTTCTGCACCCTACTTTTCTCCTACTCCGCCAGGGACTCTCTGTTTTATTCCTTGTCAGGTCAGTCATTGGTGGTAGCTGGACACCGTCTAGTTCTTCTCGTCTCAGGCTGATGGAGTCTCTGGTTTATGTGGCACTTTATGTTTCTTGAGCTAATACTTTCCTTGTGTCTTTGGTGTTCTTCATTCTCCTTTGCTCCAGGTGGGTTGGGACCAGCTGATGCATCTTAGATGGCCACTTGCTAGCTTTTAAGACCCCAGACGCCACTCACCAAAATGGGATGCTGAACATTTTCTTAATAAACTTTGTTATGCCAGTTGACCTAGATGTCCCCTGAAACCATGGTCCCCAGACCTCTGCCCCTGCTACTCTGTCCCTTGAAGTGTTTGGTTGTATTCAGGAAACTTCTTAGCTTATGGTTTAATCCAGTTGTGCTGACTTCCCCTGAATTGTGTATTGTCCTTCCCTTCACCTAAGATACTTCTTACCTACTATCTAGTTAGTGAATACCCCCTCCCTCCTTCCCCACCCTCATAACCATCAAAGAATGTTTTCTTCTGTGTTTAAACCTTTTCTTGAGTTCTTATAATAGTGGTCTCATACAATATTTGTCCTTTTGCGACTGACTAATTTCATTCAGCATAATGCCTTCCAGATTCATCCATGCTGTGAGATGTTTTGTGAATTCTTCATTATTCTTTATCATTAAGTAGTATTCCATTGTGTATATGTACCATAATTTGTTTATCCATTTGTCTGTTGATGGGCACCTAGGTTGTTTCCATCTTTTTGCTATTGTGAACAGTGCTGCAACGAACATGGGTGTGCATATATCTATTCGTGTGACGGCTCTTATTTCTTTAGGATATATTCCAAGGAGTGGAATTGCTGGATCATATGGTACTTCTATTTCTAACTTTTTAAGGAAGTGCCAAATCAATTTCCAAAGTGGTTGTACCATTTTACATTCCCACCAACGGTGTGTAAGTGTTCCAATCTCTCCACAACCTCTCCAACATTTATTGTTTTGTGTTTTTTGGATTAATGCTAGCTGTGTTGGGGCGAGATGGTATCTCCTTGTAGTTTTGATTTGCATTTCTCTAATGGCTAATGATCCTGAGCATTTTGTCATGTATCTGTGAGCCACCTGAATGTCTTCTCTGGTGAAGTGGCTGTTCATATCCTTTGCTTACTTTTTAATTGGGTTATTTGTCTTTTTGTTATTGAGGTTTTGCAGTATCTTGTAGATTTTAGAGATTAGATGCTGATCGGATTTGTCATAGCCAATTTTTTTTCCCCAGTCTGTAGGTTGTCTTTTGACTCTTTTGTTGAAGTCTTTTGATGAGCATAAGTGTTTGATTTTTAGGAGTTCCGAGTTATCTAGTTTCTCTTCTGGTGTTTGTGGATTGTGAGTAATGTTTTGTACTTGGTTTATGCCATGTATTAGGGCTCCTAGCATTGTCCCTATTTTTTCTTTTATGATATTGTTTTCGATTTTATATTTAGGTCTTTGATCCATTTTGAGTTAGTTTTTGTGCATAGTGTGAGGCATGGGTCTTGTTTCATTTTTTTGCAGATGGATACCCAGTTATGCTGGCACCATTTATTAAAGAGAGTGTCTTTTCTCCATTTAACAGACTTTAGGCCTTTGTCAAATATCAGCTGCTCATAGGTGGATGAATTTATGTCTGCACTCTGAATTCTGTTCCATTGGTCTATGTATCTGTTGTACCAGTATCAGGCTGTTTTGACGACTATGGCGGTATAATAGGTTCTAAAATCAAGTAATGTGTGACCTCCCACTTTGTTTGTCTTCTTCAGTAATGCTTTACTTATCTGGGGCCTCTTCCCTTTCCATATGAAGTTGGTGATTTGTTTCTCCATCTCCTTAAAAAATGTCATTGGAATTTGGATCAGGATTGCATTATATCTGTGGATTGCTTTTTGTAGAATAGACATTTTCACAATATTGAGTCTTCCTATCCATAAGCAAGGTATGTTTTTCCACTTATGTAGGTCTCTTCGTTTCTTGCAGTCATGTCTTGTAATTTTCTTTGTATAGGTCTTTTATGTCTCTGGTTAGATTTATTCATAAGTATTTTATCTTCTTGGGGGCTATTGTAAATGGGATTGATTTAGTGATTTCCTCTTTGAAGTTCTCTTTGTTGGTGAAGAATCCAACTGACTTTTGTATGTTTATCTTGTATCCTGATACTTTGCTGAAATCCTCTACTAGTTCCAGTAGCTTTCTTACGGACTCTTTGGGGTTTTCTGTGTATAAGATCATATCGTCTGCAAATAGAGATACTTCTACTTCTTCCCTACAAGTTTGGATGCACTTTATTTTTTTTTTTTAGCCTAATTGCTCTGACTAGGACCTCCAGCACAATGTTGAGTAAGAGTGATGATAAAGGGCATCCTTGTCTGGTTCCTATTCTCAAGGGAATGCTTTCAGACGCTCTCCATTTAGCATGATGTTGGCTGTTGGCTTTGTATAAATGTGCTTAATTATGTTGAGGAAATTTCCCCTCTGTTCCTATTTTATTGGGATTTTTTATCATGAATGGGTGTTGGACTTTGTCAAATGCCTTTTGTGCATCAATTGATAAGATCATATGGTTCTTGTCTTTTGCTTTATTTATGTGATGGATTACATTGATTGTTTTTCTCATGTTGAACCAGCCCTGCATGCCTGGCATAAATCCCACTTGGTCATGTGAATTATTTTTTTGATATATTGTTAAATTCAGTTAGTTAGAATTTTGTTGAGCATTTTTGCATCTGTGTTCATGAGGGATATTGATCTGTAATTTTCTTTTTTTGTGATGTCTTTACCTGGTTTTGGTATCAGGGTTATGTTGGCTTTGTAGAATGAATTCGGGAGTATTCCATCCTTTTCTATGCTCTGAAATACCTTTAGTAATAGTGGTATTAATTCTTTTCTGAAAGTTTGGTAGAATTCTCCAGTGAAACCGTCTGGGCCAGGGCTTTTTTTTGTTGGGAGTTTTTATTACCTTTTCAATCTCTTCTTTTGTTATAGGTTTATTTGGCTGTTCTACCTCTGTGTTAGTTTAGGTAGGTAGTGTGTTTCTAGAAATTTGTCCATTTCCTCTAGGTTATCAAATGTTAGAATGCAGTTTTTCATAGTATTCTGTTGTGATTCTTTTAATTTCAGTTGGGTCTGTTGCGATATTGCCCATCTCATTTCTTCTATGTGTTATTTGTTTCCTCTCTTATTTTT
>NW_004444154.1:2520649-2526759 GCF_000243295.1 Trichechus manatus latirostris
ATTAAAAAAAAAAAGAACAAGACAGACCCCCCAAAGAAACATAAAAAAAGAAACAATGAAAAAAGAATTGCCCTCAGGGATCCCTCTGCACGTCTGTGGAAGTTGAAGGGGAGTTCCTTGCCACGCAGCTCCACCTGGCCAGAAAGGGCTCCCAACTCAAGAAAAGGAGAAGAAAACAAACAATTCAAAATGAACAAATGATCAAAAGCCCCAGGATCCCACCAGCGCAGTAGCCCAGGCCAGGAAGCAGTTCCACACCCGAATGGAGCTCCGCATCCCCTCAGGAAGAAGCAAAGATGGCGCACGGAGCCAGGCACTTGAGGAAAAGGAGGGGGAGGCGGTGAGAGGCAAGCAAGAAATCAAAAGAAGCAGAAAAAAAAAAAGAAAGCAACACCAACAGCCAAGAAATGACACTCAGAGAGTCAGCTAGTGCTGGCTCGTGTTTCTGGACAAGAGACTGTGTCCACGGGAAGCAGAGGAGGCCGAGTGTGGGTGAAGAAGGGTAGAGAGTGGAAAAGCGTATATCACAAATTGCCGGCACTCTCAAGCCCCTCAGGAAGAAGCAAAGATGGCACACGGAGCCACGCACTCGAGTGAAAGGAGGAGGAGGTGGCAAGAGGCAAGTGAGAAATCAAAAGAAGCAGAAAAAAAAAACCTCAACACTAGCAGCCAACAAATGGCACCCAGAGAACCGCCCGCTTCGGTGTGTGGAATCCAAGCAGCCGGTGCTTCCCGGTCAAGAGACCGTGGCTGCGGGAAGCAGAGGAGGCCGAGCTGGGGCAAAGAGGTGTGGGGGGTGGGAAAGCGCACACCGCAAATTACCGGTTGTTTTGTCTCCTGCTGGACGCTCCGTGAGGCTGCTTTCTCGTACCCCCATTTGCTGGTCTCCGATAGGAGTCCAAGATGGTGGATCTGTGCCGCGTTAGCTTGTAGGGGATCTCTGCATGAATCTCTCCTCGCTCTCCATTCTCTGTCAGTTTTCTCACTCCATTTGGTGGTTGGCTGAGTTCTTTATCTCTTCGTTTGATGTTTTAGGGTTTCAGGATTGTTGTTTTCTCTGTTCAGCTTAGTTTTTTGGATCTTTGCTATGGAGGGACATCGTGGTGCTTCTGCCTAGAACACCATTTTGCCGGAACTCCGTGACTACATTTTTTAGTCCCTCTTTTTTCTTTTAATGTTGTCATCTTTAAACGTCTCTGTTTCCCTATTTTCAGTGATTTTGATTTGATTTGTTTTTGTATCTTCCCTATCTAGATTGATAGCTGGTTGCTCTGTCCTGTGTTCTAATCTTGGATTGCTTTCTGATGTTATGGATTTTCTAAGCAGATGACTGCTTTTAGTATTTCTTGTAATTTTGGTTTGATTTTTGTAAATTCCCTAAACTTCTGTTTATCTGGAAATGTCCTTATTTTGCCATCATATTTGCAAGACAGTTTTTCTGGATGTATAATTCTTGGCTGGCAATTTTTTTCCTTCAAGGCTTTATATTTGTCATCCCATTGCCTTCTTGCCTGCAAGGTTTCTGCTGAGTAGTCCAAGCTTAGTCTTATTGACTCTCTTTTGTAGATGACTTTTTGTTTATCCCTAGATACTCTTAAAATTCTCTCTTTATCTTTGGTTTTGGTAAGTTTGATTATAATATGTTTTGGTGACTTTCTTTTGGGATCTACCTTATGCGGGGTTCAATGAGCATCTTCTCATCTTTCACAATATCAGGAAGTTTTCTGCCAACAAATCTTCAACAGTTCTCTCTGTATCTTCTATTTCCTTCCCCTGTTCTGGTACTCCAATCTCTCATAGGTTATTCCTCTTGATAGAGCCCCTCATAATTTAGGATTTCTTCATTTTTTAAAAATTCTTGTATCTGATTTTTCCTCAAATAAGTTGACGTAAATTGGTTTATCTTCAGTCTCACTATTTCTGACTTACATTGCCTCAGTTTTGCTCCTTTGACTTTCTATTTTATTGTCTAATTCTGAAATTTTATTGTTAATATTCTTGATATCTGTTTACCATCTCTGTATTGTTTCTTGCAGTCTGTTAAATTTGTCATTTTGCTCTTCTCTAATCTTCTTAAATTCCTCTATTGCTTCGTCTGTGTGTTCCTTAGCTCATTCTGCATTTTGCATGATCTCCTGAAGAATTCTGAATATTAATATTTTGTATTCTACCTCCAGTAATTCCAATAAGTTCTCTTCCTCCAGAAGATTTCTTGATTCTTTGTTTTGGGAGCTTGCTGAAGCCATCATGGTCTGCCTCTTTATGTGATTTGATATTGACTGTTGTCTCCAGCCATCAATAAGTTATTATATTTATTTATTTTATGTTTGCTTATTGTGTTCTAGCTTCTTGTTTTGTTTTGTTTTGATATGCCCAAACAGGCTGCTGGTGTGAGCTAGTTTGATTATTGGCACCTTTGAAGTTCTAATGTCCTCTCACCAGGTAGTTACATTTGTTACTAGGTGTGTGAGCCCAGGAGTCCGTTTACTTTTCTTGTATTGATTCAGTCCAGGTGTCCATGCAGTCAGTCACCAAGTGTGTGGTGCAGGCTCTCACCTACAGTCCTAGCCGGGAAGGGGTGATTGGAGTAGGCACAGGTATCTGGCTGCAGTAGGTGGTCATGCGCTGAGCAAGGCAGGGGGTGACGGCTGCCTCTGAGTGTCTGGGAGGAAAGTGTGTCCTTGTTCCCTAGAGTGTGTAGGTGGGTGGATTTTGCAGCTGGACTATGGACACCCAATGCTGTTGGCTGTAAGGACTGGGAGGCACCACTTATTCTTGGACCATTATCACAGGTGGCTAGGTGGCATGGACAGAGCCACCAGTCCTCAGGCCCCTGATGTGCGTAGGTGAGGACCCTGCTTAATGGGCAGAGAGGTGTCAAATGTCATGAACCTACCACTCCACCACATAGCTGGTACAGTTGAAGTTAGGCCTCAGGTATATACCCTGTTGTATGGTGCTAATGAGGGTCTAAGCTGTTGAAATGGGCCCGTACAGGTCTATGCAGGGGTGAAAGACATTTGAAGTCTGTGGACTGCTTATGCCTGTGCCTAGGCAAAGAAGCTGTGCCTGCCCTGAGTCCCCAGCTTAGGGGAGCTGGCAGATTATTTTTTCCTGTTTGTTAATTTGTTCCCTCTCCAAGGCCAGGAGAATGGCTCCGGGTGCATGATGGGAACTACTTCTGGCCCAGGGGACGAGGCTACTGCTGAAGCTGGTCCAGGACCCAGTGCAGAGTGGGGAGGAAGCAGGTAAATGGGAGAGAGGTTCTTCCCAAACAGGGTGTTTTTAGATTTGTGTGGTAGGTTAGAAGCATGTACTTATCTTTTTCCGATTGAGTACTGCTTTTCACTGGTTCTGGAGGCTTGAATAGACTCTCCACCGCACAGTCTCTCCTAATGTGGAAAACTCGTGCCAAGCACCACTGCTTGCCTCACCATGAATGCCAGCTGATCTGGCCTGCAGGGTGCCAGTTCCTGCTGGGTCAGGTATGGCAACTCCTCGCTGCTTCTGAATTGTCTCCCCCTTCCCCTGCCACTCAGTCCAATTCCTCAACTTTGCCTTTGATGTTCAGGGCTCCTAGACTGTCATATATAATTGATTCACTTGTATGTTTTTTGGGTCTTTTTTGTAAAAGGGACCACAGGAAGCATCCGACTACTCTGCCATCTTGGCTCTACCTCACAGTTCTAGAATTTCTATTTGATATTTTTTAGAGTTTCCATTTCTATGCTGAGATTCTCTATATACCCAACCTGCCTGATTTTTTTCTTTAAAGTCTTCAATTTGTAACAGCCTTTTAAAGACCTTGTCCACTAATCACACCATACGGGTCACCTGTATGTGTGTTTTAATTTTTACTATTATTTTTCTTTATTATAGATCACACTTGTTTCTTCCCATTTCTTGTAATTTAATGATTATATACTCAAAGTTGTGAATTTACATTATAAAGCCTCTTCGAATTATGTTATATTCCTCTAAAGAAATTGAGTTTTATTATAGTATGCAGCTAAATTATCAATCGATCACCTTGATCCTGTTGAGGTTAGGTTTTAAGGCAGGATGATTCATTTTGCTCATCATCTGCAGGTATACACCTTAATCTTAGGATATGCTTTTTACTTGGGTGCTAATGAAAAATTTGGTATATTTACAAAAGCCCTTAATTTCATGAGACTTTGTCTCCATACGCCATCTCTTCAGGACCAGGCAGCTGTTGCAATCTCTGATCAGCTCTTTGTCCTATCAGCTATTGCTTTCTTCTTGGTTCCTTGAAGAAAGTCTGAGAGAGAAGGTTTGGGATGGGAGAAAGTTAAGAAGTTCAGTGTTGGACATATTGAATCTGAGATATCTGTTTGATATCCTAGTGGTGATTTCAAATTGGAAATTGGTTAAGAAACTCTGTAGTTCAGGAGAGAGGTCAGAGGTGGCAATATGAATTCGAGAGTTGGTATAAAGACGGTATTTAAAAATTCAAGACTTAATGAGACCACAAAAGTAGTGACTGTAGAAAGAAAAAAAGAAGAGGATCCAGGTTTTGAGTTCTGAAGCACATAAACATTAACATATAAAGGAGAGAATGAAAACCAACAGGGAATGCAGAAGTAGTTGCCAGTGAGGTAGGAAAAATAGGCAAGTGTGGTATGCTTGAGGTCAACTAAAGAGAATGACTTAAAAAAGAAGAGAGTGTGGAATGCTGCTGATAGTTTCAGTAAATGAAGGACTAAGAATTAACAATTGGGAGACTTCTGGCCATCATGGCACTACAGACAGAAACACCACGCTGTCCCTCCACAGCAAAGATCCGGAAAACAAAGTCAGAGACACACATGAATCCTGAAACCCTAAGCATCAAATGAAGAGATAAAGAACTCAGCCAAGCACTGAATAGAATAAGAAACTGACAGAGAACAGAAAGCAAGGAGAGATACATGCAGAAGTCCCCTCTCAGCTACTGCAGCACAGATCCGCCATATTGGACTCCTATAGGAGATCGGAGAACAGGGGGGTTTGAGAAAGCAGCTTCACAGAGTTTCCAGCAGGAGATGGAACAACCGGTAACCAGCGATATATGCTTTCCCACTCCCCACCCTTCTTCACGCTCACTTGGCCTCCTCTGCTTCCTGCAGTCACAGTCTCTTGGGCAGGAAGCACTTGTTTCACCCTGATGTTGCTGTGTTGCTTGGATTCCACCCGTTTGCACTGGCCAGCACCCTGAGTGCCATTTGTTGGCTGCGAAACACTGCTTGACTGTGAAACTGCTTCCCGGACCATGCCACCATGCTGGTGGGACCCCCTAGGGCTTTTTCATTTGTTAGTTCTGATTTGCTCTGTTTTGATTTGTTTGTTTGTTTTCTTTTTCTTTTCTTCACTTGGGAGCCCATTCTAGGCAGGCAGTACTGCATGGCTTGGAAGCTACTCCCGCACTCTGCACAGATGCGCAGTGACATCCCTGGAGGCATTTCTTTTTTCTTGTTTTTTTTTAATTGCTTTTTTTTTGTTTCTGTTTGTTTGGTTTATTTTTTTTCTTTGTTTTGTTTTCTTCTCTCTCTTTTTCCCTTTTTGTCTTTCTTCATTTCCAGCTTATCATCTCTCTATACTTACCTTCTCTTCCTGTAACCTGAATACATAGTGCTGTGTGACAATTCTACCTCTTTTAGCCAGGCGGTACTTAATGGCTTGGAAGCAACTTCCCCAGTCCTAGCAGCTGCACCGGTGGGACCCCTGGGGTCTTCTTTTTTCTCTAATTTTTGTTTATTCTTTTAAAAATCCTTTTTCTTTTTTTTCCTTTTTGTTTTTCTCCATTTCTCAGTCTCTCATCCCTCCACTCCAACAGCAAGCTCCCTTAGCACTCTGTTTTGTTTGTTTGTGTGTATGTTTTTGGCTCCTTTTCCTCTCTCCTCTCTCTCCTCTTTCCCATACCCAACTTAGCTCCACAAATCACAATCTCCCCTCTCCTTCCTTCCTACCTGCACCATGCGCTGAACATCACACCCCCAAGGAGCACAGACACGGCCTATCAGACCCTGCCCTGCACTGACTCTTGACCCGACCTGTCGGCCCTAGTACATGCTACAAACAACCCATCCCAGCAACTCCCCTTCAGCTGG
>NW_004444154.1:2527666-2530132 GCF_000243295.1 Trichechus manatus latirostris
AAGACTAAGCTCTGATTATTCAGCAGAAACCATGCAGGCAAGAAGGCAATGGGATGACATATATAAAACCTTGAAAGAAAAAATTTCCAGCCAAGAATAATATATCCTGCAAAACTCTTATTCAGATATGATGGTGAAATTAGGACATTTCCAGATAAACAGAAATTAAGGGAGTATGTAAAAACCAAATGAACCTTAAAAGAATTATTAAAGTGAGTCCTTCAATCTGAGAACAAACAACATCAGACCACAGGCTGAATCTAGGACACAGGATTGTATCAGCCAGATACCAACCTAGGAAATGAACTCTCAAGGACAATCCAAACCCAAAGGAATTACAACAGAGAGCCAGAGTGGTTAATCTGTAAATGACAACAGCATCAGAACAATAAAAGAGGGAATAAACCGTGTAGGTATAGAACCTTCTAATGGAGAGGAAGGCAAGGCAATACCAAGTAATAATAGACTGGTTCAAAATTTGGAAGATAAGGGTAAATTTCAAGGTAAACACAACGAAAGTTACAAACCTACTCATCAAAATAAAGAAGAAAAACATAAAGTCTCAGTAAAAACAAAGCCTACAAAAAGAAAAGAAATTAAAAAAATCCACAGACAAAAGGAATTCTGCACAAGAGAGTAAGAGGAACAAAGAAAACATCAGCACCACAAAAAAAAAGCACTACAAAATGACAGCAATAAACTCACATCTACCAATAATTATGCTGAAAGTAAATAGCCTAAACACACCCATGAAGAGATGGAAAGTGATAGAATGGATCAAAAAACAGGGCCCATCACTATGCTGTCTACAAGAGACACACCTTAGAAACAAAGACATAAATTTATTAAAAATCAAAGGTTGGAAAAAATATATCAAGCAAACAGCTACCAAAAAAGAGTAGGAGTGGCAATACTAATCTCAGAAAAAATAGACTTTAAAACAAAATCCATCATAAAAGACAAAGAAGGACACTATATAATGATTAAGGGGATGATCCATCATGAAGACATAACCATAATAAACATCTATGTACCCAGTGACAGGGCTCCAAAATACATAAAACAAACTCTAACAGCACTGAAAAGATAAATTGACAGTTCCTCAATAATAGTAGTAGACTTCAACACACCACTCTCGCTAAAGGACAGAACATCTAGAAAGAAACTCAGCAAGGATACAGAAGACCTAAAAGGCACAATCAGCCAACTTGACCTCATAGACATATATACAACACTACACCCAACAGCTGCACAGTACACATTCTTTTCCAATGCACATGGAATGTTCTCCAGAATAGACCACATCTTAGGCCACAGGGCAATCCTAAACAAGATCCAAAACGTTCAGATAATACAAAGTATCTTCTCTGACTACAAGTCATCAAGGTAGAAATTAACAACAGGAAGAGGAAGGAAAAAAATCAATTACATGGAAACTGAATAACACCCTGCTTACACATCACTGGATAATAGAAGAAATCAGAGACAGAATAAAAAAATTTCTAGAATCCAATGAGAATGAAAACACATCCTACCAAAACTTTGGGACACAGTAAAGGCAGTCCTCAGAGGATAATTTGTAGCAATAGATGCACACATCAAAAAAGAAGACAGGGACAAAATCAAAACATTAATTACACAACTCGAACAAATAGAAAGAGAACAGCAAAAAGCCCACAACCACCAGAAGAAAGGAAATAATAAAGATCAGAGCAGAAATATATGAAATAGAGAATATAAAAACAACAGAATCAACAGAACAAAAATTGGTTCTTTGAAAGGATCAATAAAATTGACAAACTACTGGCCAGACTGACAAAAGAAAAGCAGGAGAGGATGCAAATAACTCAATTAAGAAATGAAATTGGGGACATTAAAACAGACCCAACTGAAATAAAAAGATTATAACTGAGTATTATGAAAAACTATACTCCAACAAATTTGAAAACCCAGAGGAAATGGATACATTTCTAGAAACACACTACCTACCCAAACTACCACAAAGGGATGTTGAAAATCTGAACAGACTCATAACAAGAGAAGAGGTTGAAAAGGTAAAAAACAAAACAAAACTCCCAACAACAACAAAAGCCTGTGCCAGATGGCTTCACTGGATAATTCTACCAAATATTCAGAGAAGAGTTTACACCAGTACTACTCAAACCATTTCAGAACGTGGAAAAGGAAATGACACTTCTGAATTCATTCTATGAAGCCAGGATAACCCTGATACCAAAACCAGGCCATGACACCACAAAAAAAGAAAATTATAGACCAATATCTCTCATGAATATAGATGCAAACATTCTCAACAAAATTCTAGCCAATAGAATTCAGCATCATATCAAAAAAATAATACACCATGACCAAGTAGGTTTCATACCAGGTATGCAAAGATGGTTCAACATTAGAAAATCAATCAACACAATCCACCACATAAATAAAAGGAAAGAAAAGAATCACATG
>NW_004444154.1:2530808-2565985 GCF_000243295.1 Trichechus manatus latirostris
CATTAACTTTATATGGAAAGGGAAGAAGCCCCGGATAAGTAAAGCTCTACTGAAGAAGAAGAATCAAGTAGGAATACTCGCACTACCTGACCTCAGAACCTGCTATACAGCTATGGTAGTCACAACAGCCTGGTACTGGTACAATGACAGATACACTGACCAATGGAAGAGAATTGAGAACCCAGATGTAAATCCATCCACCTACGGTCACCTGATCTTCAACAATGGCCCAAAGTACATCAAATGGGGAAAGACAGTCTTTTTAACAAATGGTGCTGGCAAAACTGGATGTCCATCTGCAAAAAAAATGAAACAGGGCTCATACCTCACACCATACACAAAACCTAATTCAAAATGGATCAAAGACCTAAATATAAAGCCAAAAACTATAAAGTTCACGGAAGAAAAAATAGGACCAACGCTGCAGGCCCTGATACACAGCATTAACAGGATACAAACCATAACCAACAACACACAAACTCTAGAAGATAAGCTAGATAACTGGGATCTTCTAAAAATTAAACACTTATGCTCATCAAAAGATTTCACCAGAATAGTAAAAAGAGAACCTACAGACTGGGAAAAAAATTTTGGACATTACAAGTCAGACAAAGTTCAAATCTGTAAAATCTACAAGGAAATCCAATACCTCTACAACAAAAAGACAAATAATCCAATTAAAAAATGGGCAAAGGAAATGAATAGACACCTCACCAAAGAAGACATTCAAGCTGCCAACAGACACATGAAGAAATATGCTTGATCGCTAGCCATTAGAGAAATGCAAATTAAAACCACAACGAGACACCATCTCTCCCTGGCCTTACTGGCAGGAATCAAAAACACTGGAAATAAACGTTGGAGAGGCTGCGGGGAGATTGGAACTCTTATGCGCTGCTAGTGGGAATGCATAATGATACAACCATTTTGGAAAATAATATGGCACTTCCTTAGAAAGCTAGAAATAGAAATATCATACGACCCAACAACCCCACTTCTAGAAATACATCCTAGAGAAATAAGAGCCATAGCACAAATAGACGTGCACACCCATGTTCATTGCAGCATTGTTCACAATAGCAAAATGATGGAAACAACTTAGATGCCCATCAACAGATGAATGGATAAACAAACTATGGTACATACACACAATGGTGTATTACACAATGATAAAGAACAATGATGAATCTCTGAAGCATCCCATAACATGGATGAAACTGGAGGACATTATGCCGAATAAACTAAGTCACAAAAGGACAAATATTGTATGATACCTCTACTCTAAAAACTTACGTAAAAGTTTACACACAAAAAGAAATAATCTTTGTTGGTTATGAGGGATGGGAGGGGTGGGGGGAAAACTAAATAGATAATAGATAAGTGTTAACTTTGGTGAAGGGTAAGACAGTACACAATACTGGGGAAGCCAGCACAACTTGTACAAGGAAAGGTCATGGAAGTTCCATAGACACATCCAAACTCCCTAAGGGACTAAATTGGTGGGTGGAGGGCTGTGGGGACCATGGTCTTGGGGAACATAAAGCTCAATTATCATAACATAGTTTATAAAGACAACGTTCTACATTCAACCTTGGTGAGTAGTGTCTGGGGTCTTAAAAGCCTGTGAGCAACCATCTAAGATACTCCACTGGTCTCACCCCTTTGGGAGCAAGGAAGAATGAAGAGAACAGGACACAAGGAAAAGATTAGTCCAAAGGATTAATGGACCACAACTACTATGGCCTCCACCAGACTGAGTCGAGTACAGCTAGATGGTGCCTGGCTACCACCACTAATTGCTCTGACTGGGATCACAACAGAGGGTCCTGGACAGAGCTGGAGAAGGATGTAGAACAAAATTCTAACTTACCAAAAAAGACCAGATTTACTGGCCCGACAGAGACTGGAGAAACCTGGAGAGTATGGCCCCGAGACACCCTTTTAGCTCAGAGGTGAAGTCACTCCCGAGGTTCACCGTTCAGCTCAGGATTGGACAGCCCCATAAAACAAAACGGGACTAATGAGGCATAGCAGTCCAAGGACAAGGACTAGAAGGCAGGAAGGGACAGGGAAGCTGGTGATAGGGAACCTAAGACTGAGAAGTGACAGTGTTGACATGTCGTGGAGTTGTTAACCATTGTCATAGGGCAATATATGTACTGTTTAATGAGAAACTATTTGTTCTGTAAACCTTCATCTAAAGTACAAAAAAAAAAAAAAAAGAATTATCTATGTGAGATCAAATTGACAACAGCAACTCAAAAGATTTGATGGGAAGCCTAAGGGGCAGTGAGTTGAAGATAATGGTGATGGAATAATTCGGAAAAGGATACTGAGAATAGCAGCACGACTGGAAGAATGTAATCGGTGTCACTGACTTCTACATGTAGAAATTTTTGAAATGGTGTATCTTTGACTATGTATTGCACTGGGCAAATCTGCTGCAAAAGACCTCTTTCAAGTGTTCAAAAGCAAAGAAGTCACTATGAGGACTAAGGTGCACCTGACCCAAGCCATGGTGTTTTCAGTTGCCTTATATGCATCTGAAAGCTGGACAATGAATAAGGAAGACTGAAGAAGAATTGATGAATTTGAATTACGGTGTTGGCGAAGAATTTTGAATATACTATGGACTGCCAGAAGAAGGAACAACTCTCTTGAAAGAAGTACAGCCAGAATGCTCCTTAGAAGTGAGGATGGTGAGATTTCATCTTACTGTCTTTGGTCATATCACCAGGAGGAACCAGTCCCTGTAGAAGAACATCACATTTGGTAAAGTAGCGCATTAGAGTAAAAGGAGAAGACCCTCAATGAGATGGATTGACACAGTGGCTGCAACAATGGGCTCAAGCATAGCAATGATTGTGAGGATGGTGCAGAACCGGGCCATGTTTCATTCTGTTGTATATAGGGTGTCTATGAGCTGGAACTGACTTGAGAGCACCTAACAACAAACCAAGGCAAGGAAAAGAGTTTCATTCAGTGTCCCACAGCTTGAGAGTGACTGAGCAGGAATTAATCCTCCACCACACCACCCCGGTGTCTAGTTGAAGAACTTTCTGGGTCATGTTCCCAGTTCTGGGTGGTGTAGAGAAGGACAGACTGGGGAGTCGGAATTTGGGCGTGGGTGCCAGGTGGTTTGTTTGGAGTCGTAGAAGAGTATGGGAAAGAAAGAGGAAACCAAAGGGAACAGAGAGGGCCGGTGTGTGATAATAAGCCTTCAGTTCAGCCTGGGCTGCCGACAGAGGTGGGTGGCCTCTCTCCTGGTTAATGCTCCTTTCTGCAGGGGCAGGGTGGAAGTTTCCTTCCCAAAGTGGCTGCTGCCCTTAGCTGCGTGTTAATGCTAGTTGACCCTGGTAGCAGTTTGGTCTTCCATAAAAAGGTCAAGCAAGGAATCCTTTTTTCACTCATTTCCAGACAACATCTCTTTTTTATTTTGTAGCACCACATAGTAGTCTTTGGTGGCTTTGGATTACCTACCCATTGCTTTCGAGTTGATTCGGACTCACAGCAACCCTATAGAACAGAGTAGAACTGTCCCATGGGGTTTCCAAAGCTATAATCTTTACAGAAGCAGACTGCCACAGGTTTCTCCTGGGGAGTGGCTGTGGGTTCAAATACTGACCTTTGGGTTAGCAACCAAGTGCTTAACCACCAGGGCTCCTTGGCTTTGGCTTAGAGGTAAGTTTTCATCCTGCTGGGGAAAGTGTTCCTTTTGACTCGATTGCAAGGGTTAAAAGAATCCTGCTACGCTTCTATGTGCTGGCTTCCTTTACCCAAGATTTGGGGAGAGGATAAACTTGGCTCTACCCAGAACTACTTCTTGAGAGACATCTGACTCATCTGTACGAGGTCTGTGAGCTCTCCTTGTGCTGAGGTTGGCTGGCTGTACTTGGAGTGAATGCTGTTTTGGCTTCCTTGGTTTCCTTGCAAGGATAAAAAAAGTGAGGGCAGTTGTGATTCAGCTGTAGAATTCTCACCTTCCATGCGGGAAACTCAGGTTTGATTCCTGACCAATGCACTTCAAGTGCAGCCATCACCTATCTGTCAGTGGAGACTTGTGTGTTGCTATGATGCTGAACAGGTTTCAGCAGAGCTTCCAGACTAAGACAGACTCTACAACCACGTGAGCCATTTCTTGATACAAATCTCTCTGTCTATATATTTAAACACTTTACTGGTTTTACTTCTGTCGAGAACCTAGCCTAAGACAGTTGCATATTGGACCGTTGTGCTCCATGGGGTTTTCAATGACTGATTTTCAAAAGTAGATTGCCAGGCCTTTCTTCCTAGTTCATCTTAGTCTGGAAGCTCTGCTGAAACCTGTTCAACATCGTAGCAACATGCAAGCTTCCACTGACAGATGAGTAATGGCTGTGCATGAGGTATAGTGGCCTGGCAGTGAACCCAGGTCTTCTGCATGGAGGGTGAGAAGTCTACCACTGCACCACCACTGCCCCAAATAGCCTTATAGACCTCTTTATATATATAAAGAATCTGATTGAAGGCATAAAGCTTTGTTTGAACTCTAATGAGAAATTCTCTTTACAGTCCAATGCTAGGAAAAATATCCCACCTTCTGAAGAGCAACATGTGTTTTTCCCTTCTCTCTATCAGCAAAAATTATAGAACTGTCTCTATTTTCCTTTCCCGTTTGGTTACCAGGTAGCTCAGGTTAAAATCAATGGCCCCAAAGTAGGTATGGTGTAGCCTTCGTGGTCTGCATGTTCTCATCATATTAAAATGGACATAATAGTACCTTTAGTGGGACAGAGAATCAGACAGGATGCAAAGGACAAAAGGATGTGAAAATGCTTGACAAAGGTGGTGCATTGTACAGATGTAAAATGTTGTTGTTATTCCCTCCCTGGCTACTTTCCAGCAAAGGAACGTGAGAGCAGCCATAGCTTTTCAAAGTTCATCCCAAGTTCCTCCTACATCAGACTCACCCACACTAAGAAATGCAGATTCCCGGCCCTTCATAGACTTTCAGAATCATAATTTCCAAGGATAGGGCTCAGAAGTTCATTTTCTACCAGTCTCTGAGCTAATTTTCATACACCTCCAAGATTAAGAATCACAGGCATAGCAAAAAAAAAATCTCCACCAAAATGGGTACATCTTAGGTTATTAAATGTTTATTAAAGTATCTTGGAATCTGGAAGAAGAAAATTTCTTCAAGAAGTGAATATGCTTAGAGAATGATCAGTGTTCTCTACCACTTTGAAGGGACAGGCTCAGGTAGGAATGGTGGGGTACATGGGTGGGACTGACCTGTTGGGAGCAAGGAGCAGATAGTGGCGGAATTGTTCTGCAGGGAGCCAATCTGTGCGCACTAGGAGTGGGTAGGACCAGTGAGTGGTATATACCATTACCTTGACCTAGTTAAGAATTCAAATTAAATTTAAAAAGTGAGCACGAGGCTGGAGACTAGATTCGAAGTTGTAAGTATGGAGCAAGAAAGCAAAAGGAGAAGCAAAGCAAGATAATCCAAGATGAGCCAGGAGTGGGCCTGGAGGGAGGACAGGTGATGACTGCTTGCACTGGCCTCCATTGACAAGGTACCTGCAGTGGGCTGCACTGGTTTAATTTTTGGAACAGAAGCTATCTGTGGGCCAAGTTCTGTCCATAGGGAATTGGCACAGGGTGATTGTGCTAGAGGTACAAGTTTGATCCATTTCATTCCTGTCCAGCCCCAAGTCCTGGGATGGAGAGTCCATGGCTGGTACTTCCCTTTGCAAGATCAGCCTTCTTTGTTCTCACCAGTCTCTGCCCTCTTGCTACTGAGCCTACCTCACCACCATGTAGGTGGCAATTGATTCATAACTGACGTGTTTTTATTATAATAATGGAACCACTTTCTGCAGAAAAAAGCAATGCAATTTGATTAATGAAAGTCATGTGTTGAGACAGGGGTGGGTGGGAACTTCTGGGTCTGATTTGGCCCAGGTTCAAAACCTTCTGGGAAAACACAAACTTTCGGGGCCACACCCAGAAAGTCCCATTTACCTCTGTCAGGCCCATTTGCTTTGCATTAGAGAAATAATAACAGCCCTCTCCCAATGCCCTTTCATAAATATAAAATGTGTAATAAAATGGTTATTAGATGGTAATCAATGGTACTTATGTTTTCTTTTGTGAAGACATTGATGGTGAATTCACACACAATCTTGTGACTGCTGAGTCTGCAGGGGATTCTTTTTGCACGATTGACCAAAACATATTCCTCTTTGGCCCTTGGTAGGTCAGAGGGGCAGATCCCTGATGATTTCATCATATGCTGGGGAAGCATCTCTGTGTATCCTCAAGCTGGACAGGAGTGAGGAGACTGACTCCAGAATTCACTCAGGGAAAACAACACCAATTTAATAGCTTAGGGGTCCAGGCGTAGTGCAAAGGGTTAATGCGCTTGGCTGCTAACTGAAATGTTGGAAGTTCGAGTCCACCCAGAAGTCCCTTAGAAGAAAGTCCTGGTGGTCTATTTCTTTCTTTCTTTTTCTTTTTTTATTGTTGTGCTTTAAGTGAAAGTTTACATTCAAGTTAGTTTCTCATGCAAAAATTTATACATACATTGTTATGTGACCCTAGTGGCTCTCTCTCCACTGTGACAGCACACTCTTCCTTTCCACCCCAGATTTCCCATGTCCATTCAGCCAGCTCCTGACCTTCTCTGCCTTTGCATCTTGCCTCTGGACAGGAGCTGCCCAGTTAGCCTCATGTATCTACTTGAGCTAAGAAGCACACTCCTCACAAGTATCCTTTTATGTCCCATAGTCCAGTCTAATCTTTGTCTGAAGAGTTGGCCTTGGGAATGGTTTTAGTTTTGGGCTAACAGATAGTCTGGGGGCTGTGTCTTCTGGGGTCCCTCCAGTCTCAATCAAACCATTAAGTCTGGTCTTTTTACTAGAATTTGTGTTCTGCACTCCACTTTTCTCCTGCTCCATCAGGGACTCTCTGTTGTGTTCCCTGTCAGGGAGGTCGTTGGTGGTAGCCAGGCACCATCTAGTTCTTCTGGTCTCAGGCTGATGAAGTCTCTGGTTTATGTGGCCCTTTCTGGCTCCTGAGCTAATACTTTCCTTGTGTCTATGGTGTTCTTCATTCTCCTTTACTCCAGGTGGGTTGGGACCAATTGATGCATCTTAGACGGCCGCTGGTGATCTATTTCTGGAAAAAAAAAAAAAAAATCAATCATTGAAAACCTATGGAGCACAGTTCTACTCTGACACACATGGGGTCACCAAGGGGAGGAATTGACTCAATGGCAACTGGTTTATTTAATAGCTTTAAGGTTGGGATTAAATGAGCCAACATTGATAAAGGGTTTAAGCCCAGTGTGCATTACATTGCTAAGGCTTACTTTCCCTTTTCTCACCTCCCCATCTTGACTTGCTAAACTTTGTATGCTTGAATTGTTTGAATATTTCAGGGAAACTTGTAAATTAGTAAAATTAAGGGCACTATTCAAGAAGGTCAACTTTTTCCACATTGAGGAAGCCCACAATAGTTTTTCCTTTCCCTCTCAAAGCATTCATTGGAAGTACCTCACAGTTCAGAGCTTGACCACACAAGATAACCTATGAAAGCATCGAGGGGGGCCTGGCCTATAGTATATGCTCAGTATGTGTTCTAAAGCTGTTAGATTTTGTTTTTAAAACTTATTAATTAAAAAATAATATTTGTCTTTATCATTAGATTGCAAAATCCTTGAAAATAAGAACTGTGCAGTTTTTCCTACTTATGTCTTCTTCAGTACTCAGCACAGTACTGGGCACATTGTTGCTGTTAGTTGCCCTTGAGTCAGCTCCAACTCATGGAGACATTATGTACAACAGAGTGAAGCAGGTCCATCCTCATAATCATTGCTATGTTTGAGCCCATTATTGCAGCCACCGTGTTAATCCATTTCAATGGAGCAATTTCCTCATTTTCACTTACCTTCTACTTTACCAAACATGATGTCCTTTTCTAATGATTGGTCTTTCCTGATGATGTGTTCAAAGTAAGCAAGATGAAGTCTCACCATCCCCACTCTAAGGAATATTTTGGCTGTACTTCTTCCAAGAGGCATTATTTATTCATTCTTCTGGTAGTCCATGGTTTATTTAATATTCTTTGCCAACACATAGTAGAGATTAATAAATGTTGATTAGTTGGTTGGTGGCAGCATCTATATTTAAGTGTTAATCTATTCATTTGTTTATCAGCAAATGTTTATTGATAGATTATCTGCTGTATGCAGGAGAGACTACTACAATAATTGTAAACTTTTTTTGAGAACATATTCCATGCCAGAACTATTCTAAGCATTTTATGTATGTTGTTGTGTGCTGTCGAGTTGATATAATAACCCTTTAATTCTCACACCAATCCTGTGAGCATCTCAAATTTAAGACTTGGGGATGAAGACGGTCCTCACTGAGGTGCCTGCACTCTTAACCCCTGCAACCCAGGTATTTGATGAATCAACGAGACCTGGTCCCTACTCTCAAAGGACTTTCCTTCAAAGGAAGGATCAGGGTTAGGGGTGGAACAGATGTGTAAGTGGATCTATTCTTATCAGATGGGGTTCCCTGAGAGCAGGTTGGAGAGGCAGGCAGGGGCCAGACACTGAGGGCCTAGAATGGTGATGGGAAGGTTGGATAAGCTGACTTTCCTGAAATTCCATAGACTGAGGCCCGCAATGCAGATTTTCTTATAATTCTCTAATGATGGGTTCCATTCTTCCCTTCTGAAGTCATTTGCATAAGAGGGAGCTGCCTGGAGTGCTATACTGGAGCCACAGACTCTCAGAACTGCATACCATAGAGGCTGTGGTCAGGTTCCCATCCAATGCACTAGTCCTGGTAGAACGTCGTCTATCTTTGCTTACATGCTGTCAGTATTGAAGACCTCACTACTTCACCAGATGGCCCATTCCATCGTTGGGCAGCTCCAATGTTGAGCTGAAATCATTTTATTCCAACACTGACATAATTGTGTTCTACCTTTTTCCATATGTCAGCCATTTCGGGGTTCCCAGAAGGGCCTCTCCAAGACAACATTTTATGGATCCTTCAGTTGTTTCTCACTCGTTTCTAGACTTTATTTGTTCATTTATTCATTCAACAAATAAACATTGGGCTAGATGCTGGTGATGCAAAGATGGTTTAAATCTTGTCTCTGCTCTCCAAGACTTTACAATATTGAGGGGGTTACTGTTGGTGGTAGTTGCCATGGAATCATGGCAATCTCATGTGTGTCAGAGTAGAACATTACTCCATAGTGTTTTAAATGGCTGATTTTTCAGAAATAGATCACCAGGCCTTTCTTTAAGGTGCCTCTGGGTGGACTCAAGTCACTAGCCTTTTGGTTAGAAGCCAAGTGCATTAGCTGTTGCAACACCCAGGGACTCCACTGAGAGAGAGAGAGACATAAAAACAAAAATTTGCTAGGTATTTTGATGGGAGCTGTAATGGCTGCCTGAACAGGGTCCTATAAGAGCACAGAGGAGAAAATCCGCTTCCCAAAGATGCTAGCTTCTGGGCCTCTCTAATGAGAGTGTGCTCTGTGGTTCCTTTCTTACCCCTCCTCCATTCTTCTCTCTCTACATCCTCTCCATCGATGCCATCACACAAACCAATGGCCTCAAAACATAAACATATGCAAATTAACTCCAAAATTTCTCTCTCTAGTTCAAACCCCAGACTCCAGAACTAGTTGTCCATATGCCTCCATTGGCTATCTCAGAGTCACTTCCAGCTTACCCATGTCACCAACAAAATTCATGTTCTTTCTCCTAAGATGTTCTCAAAAAGGTTAAGGCAGCTTGCTTATGATCACAAAGCTGGCAATAACAGTGACCAGATGCAAGCCCAGGATGGTCAAAGTCCATTCTCATTCTGCCACCTGCCACAGTCTTTGGGACAGGAAGAGGAACAGGGAACTTGGGAAGGATGGACATAATTATTCCCTCTTGCTTTATGTCTTTTCTATGGTGCATTCTTCCACTGAGTTCCATTTGGTAATTTGATACCTGTCTTAGTCGCCTAGTGCTACCTAAACACAATTACTACAAATGGGTGGCTTTAAAGAATAGAAATTTATTTTTCACAGTTCAAGAGCGAAAAGTCTGAATTCAGGGTGTGGCTATAGCAGGAGGTCCATTTCAGCTTCTAGTAGCTTCCAGCAATCTTTGTAGATGCATCTGTCTCCATCGTCTGTCTAACTCTTCCCCCTGTGTGTGTCTCTGTGTCCATTCTGCTTTTTTATAACTCAGAAGTGATTCGATTTAGAACTACTCCTGTATGACTTTAACATCACAAAGAAAACACTATTTCCAAACAGGATCATATTTACAGATATTATTGTTATTTACTGTTGAGTCACTCCGGCTCATGGCGACTCCATGTACAATGGAATAAAATGCTGTCTGGTCTTGCACCATCCACATGATTGGCTGCTGATCAGGGTGTAAAGGAGGGAGCAACTAGCTCTGTGTTTGAGAGGGGTGGGGTTGAGGGGAAATTTCAGCTTTACATACCCCGAGATCCTTAGCCAACTTTCCAAAGACTTTCTTGATCTTTTTTGGGTGGAGGTGGAACTTCTTTCAACATTTTAAAAGGAAGTAAAATCTGGAATTATAATATCACTGAGTTGCAAGAGACATTAGACATCTCTGTGATCTAATATGTGTGGTTATGTTGCTGTTGAGTCGAGTCCAACTCATGGTAACCTTATGGATAACAGAACCAAACGTTGCCCGGTCCTGAGCCATCTTCATGATGTTGGTATGTTTGAGTCCATTGTGGGGCTATTATGTCAACCTATCTCATTAAGGGATTCCCTCATTTTTGCTGACCCTCTGCTTTACCAAACATAATGTCCTTTTCTAGCAGTTGATCTTTCCTGATGACGTGTCCAAAGTAAGTGAGTAGAAGCCTTGGTATCCTCGTTTCTCAGGAACATTCTGGTTGTATGGATACATCTAGTCCAGTGAATTTCAAACTTCCTTTCATCAGCAGAAACTTTCTTCAACCTAAATCTTACCAGGGCACCCACTTTGTAAAACAGACCTAGAGTCTTTTTGACAGCTTGAAAACCATGATCTCAACCAACCTTCTCTGTTTTCAGATGAGGAAACCGAGGCTTAAAGCCACAGTGGCCCAGGCCTGCTCTGTGCGGAGGGTGTGGGTGGCTCAGGTTGAGCGGCTGTGTGACAACTTGGGTCAGTCTGAGATTAACCATCAGGTGGGGGAAGCAATTACATTTTACACAGGCTAGATCCGCTAGTCCCATACTCCCTCCCTACAGGCTATGTCAAAACATGCGGGCAGGATCCTGCTTCTTCTCACGTTTTAAAAACATACAGTGGACTTGTGTTTACAATATTGTGAAGGAATATGACGTGTAACAGCAGAGCATGCCACCCCCTGGAAGAGCCACGCTGTCCTCTCCACTGCTTACTCCATCAGAGAACACAACACCCTTGAAATGCTCTCTCTGGGCTCTAATTCACAGAGTTCTCCCAGAGGATGTCTCTGAGCCTCAGTACTTAAACAATGTTATATGTTGTGCAAACAAACAGCACCCACTATGATCTGACCCTTGGATCACAGCCATGTCTGTCTGGGTCACTCAGACTGGGGTTTTTTTTGCAATGGGATGTGTGTGTGGGGAAAATAGATTAGGCATCAAATTTCCAGTTCCAGATCATGTTTTTCTGCTTCTTTGGGACTATAGGTGGGCTTTTTACTTCTCTTGGCCTCAGCTTCCCCATCTGAAAAATGGCAGAAGCTGGGAGTCTTGACCTCATTCACTGGTTTGGATCTCTCTCTCTCTCTCTCTCTCTCTCTCTCTCTCTGTGTGTTTTGCAGTGAAATTTCTTTTTAAAATGGAATCTTACAGGCAAATCCAAAGTATAAAATAGATGAAAGTCAAATCATTCTAGTTAAAGGAGGAGAGGGCTTGGTTACCACCACCTCGTCTGCTCTGATGCCTTTGTAGTATCTCTCTGGGTTCCTAGGGTCCCCAAAGGATGGTTGGACACCACTTGGCTATATGACCTCTCAGGTAGTTTCTGGCTCAAACATTCTATGATCCCATAAATATAACTGTAAATGCTCAGTCACAGTTTTAGTTAAGCATTTGCACCCAGCAAAAATACATATGTGTATGTATGCGCATGAGAGGATAAGGGAGCAACAGTGAGAGACAGAAAGAGATTATATACAACTGGACATTTTATTTTATTGTGATCAAGACATTGCATTTTTAAACTTATTTCTTCTTCTTCTGTTTTTTGTAAGTAGGAAATCTTTTATTTTATTGTACTTCAGAAGAAAGTTTACACAACAAACTAGCTTCTCATTAAAGAGTTAGTACACATATTGTTTTAAGACATTGGTTAACAACCCCACAACATGTCAACACTCACCCTTCCCGACCTTAGGTTCCCTATTACCAGCTTTCCTGTCCCCTCCTGCCTTCTAGTTCTTGCCCCTGGGCTGGCGTGTCCCTTTAGTCTCATTTTGTTTTATGGGCCTGTCTAATCTTTGGCTAAAGGGTGAACCTCAGGAGTGACTTCATTCCTGAGCTAAGAGGGTGTTCGGGGGCCATACTCTTGGAGTTTCTCCAGTCTCTGTCAGGCCAGTAAGTTAAACTTATTTCTTCTTGATTGTAAAAAGTAAGACATATTCATTATAATAAAATAAGTTACTATAAAATAAAAATCAGCTGAAATCCTGCTCCTCTAAATGGACATTACATAGAAAGATGGCTCTGCCACTTCCAGAACTTTCCAGGTTGAATGAGCGCAATGAACAGGCAAATGAGGGAGGCCACTTGGCTTTGCTGGTTCTGAGATGATCATGGTTTCTCTCATCTGTGTGTCCTTTAACAGGGAACAAATCTTATCCTTGTATGGTGACCCACTTGACCCTTAAAGCCATCAAAGTTGGCCACAAAGTTGACCGCAAAGAGAGAAAAGAAAAGTGATAAGAAAAATGTATCTCAGAGAGGAAGAGAAGATGTTGAAAATCACGTAGTGAGTCTGGGAGGAGCCAGGACCAGAATCATCAAGGTGGCTTCCTTCTGAGAGAATGAATACTTCACTCATTGCCACTCTAATTCCTTTTTATTCCCCTTCATCTCTCTTTTGCTTTTGCTGAAATACTGGGCAGGAGTTTTCTGTCCTCATCCTGGCCCTTGATTGCCACCCCCTACCTCATACTCATACTTGTACTGCAGATCATATATAGCTAAGAACTACCATTTCCAGACTGTCTTTTAGATGCTAGATTTTTAGATGCTATTTCGGTTTAGCCAGTAGATGCCCTTGCTTGAGATTTGGAAGGTGGCAGTTAGGAAGGGGCTCCCTGTAGGGACTTTGATGAACAAATGCTCACTTAATAGTTGATAAAACAACAACAACAAAAACCAAACCAAAAAAAAAACAAACCGATTGCTGTCAAGTCGATTCCAACTCAATAGTGACCCTATAGGACAGAGTAAAATTGCCCCACAGGGTTTCCAAGGATCAGCTGGTGGATTCAAACTGCTGACCTTTTGGTTAGCAGTTGAGCTCTTAACCACTGCGCCACCAGGGCTCCTGGTGACAGTTGATAGTAAATAAAATAAATAACAACAACTAAGCCTTCCACAGCCAAACCTTTAAGGCTTAGGAATGACCTTTTTGAAGTCATTACTTTGAGTAACCATCTTCTGCCATACACATAATCTCACTGAGTTTCCTCAGTTTCACTTAGTTTCCGAGCTGTAAAATGAAAGTAGGAAGAATGTGTACATCATAGTCTTTTTTGGAGGTTAAATGAGTTGACACATGGTAAGTACTCAGCTCATGCTTACCACAGAAAAGGGGCCCCATAGACTTAATTGCTTTTCCAGCTTTTATCTCTGCCACACGTTGGACTGGGATACAGTCGCTGACTTAAAGTAAATGTAAAGCCAACACTAGAACAGTGTTTCCCACACTGTGCCACAGAACAACTGTTACCATTTCCTCAGACTTCACGATTCCTAACACAGAGTTTGGGAAACCCAAGATTATTATTCCTGGGAAGAAGCTTAGAGATCTTTGAATTTACAATCCACCATTGTACAGATAAGGACACCAAGGCTCAGAGAGTTAAAAATGATCTCTTAAGGTTACACAGCAAGTGCCTTGCAGGAGAACCCTGGTCTCCTAATTTTAGGGTCAAGAAGAGAAGCCACTTAATTTCCCTGAGCCTCAATTTCCTTACCTGTAAAATGGTTTCTAATAATGCTTGTTCTGCCTACTTCACACAGGACAAGTGACAGTAAGATATAACTTGTGAAAGTGCTTTGGAAAGTCTAAGTTTTTGTATGAAGGTAAGACATTATTAATAGTGTTTGTTCATTCATTCACTCATTCCTTCACTCCCTGTACTTTTACTGAGAACTACGATGTACCAGTTACTGTTCTCGTGCAGAGGATATGGTGGAGAACAAGACAGACCGTTTTCACGGAGCTTGCAATCTGGATAAGTTGGGGCTGAGTGGGAAACGGAGACACACAGTGAACAAAAAAACAAGTGAATAAACAAGAAAACATCTATGAATAAGTAAAGCATGCTGTTGAAATAAACAGCAACAGAGACTATTCTATACCGGGTAGTCATGGCGGTGTCTCTGAGAAGGGACCTGGATGACAAGAAGGAGGTGGTTGGAGGGATTTGGGAGCAGAGCACTCCAGGCAGGTGGGCAGGCTGGAGCAGTAGCCTTAGGTGAGGCAGGTTGGTGCTAACTGAGATCCTCCAATGGTCCAGGCCCACATCCTGAAGGACCACATAGACTAGGGCCAACCAGTGTAGACAGGGAAAAGAGTAGCAGTTTAAAGACATGAGTTCAAATCCTAGCTCTGCCTCAAAGTAGCTGGGTCACCTTGGGCACCTCATATCATAGCCCTGGGTCAGTTTGCTCATCTGTTAAACAGAAGCATAATTCCTGCTCTCACCTATCTCTGCCACCACCTGTCTGTCAGTTTCAGTGGCATCACTAGTGGGGTGCAGGAGGTGCAGACACACTAGGTGACACTGTCAGAAGGGGTGACATTAAAGTTACTGTCTATAAAATTTTTGTGCAGTGTTTCAGCAGAAATTTATTATTTTTTAATAAAAATATCCCTTGTAGTTAGTTCTAACAACAAAAACATTTTTTGTAAGCCCAGCTTACATGTATCAATATACCTACAAGGCTAAAATCCTCTAACTCACTCCGGTCAGAGCTGTCATTATTCCCCAATTACAGTGATGCTTTGAATCATATGTTTTCATCTGCACGTGTTACAAGCACGTGCTGTTGTTTTTCTTGCTGCCGGTATTTTTATCATAGCTGATTTTTGTCATATTTTCTGGTGTTTAACTACAATATTGCGGTAATTAGTATTTGTGAACCTGTATCAATAACTTTTTTGAGAATGAAGTAGTAATTAAAGGAAAAGGAAACATAAAAAAGGCTTCCACACAGTTACAAGTAATATTATAACTAAGAATGTTGTAATTCAATGTAGACAGATTTTACAAAACTATTTTGTTGTTAGTATTCATACAATCTAAGAGATACTCCATTTAAGCAATTAACAACTATATTTATCACATGCTATTCTATGATTAAAATTCATAATAAACATTACTAAAGATGCTATATGGTCTAGTATGGGAGGAGGTCCATGGGGGGATGGTGTCACCATGAGTTACCACACTCGGTGACAACAACCCAGTAATGCCACTGGTCAGTTTGCTGTACTTTGGTGGCTTGTGTGTTGCTATGATGCTGGAAGCTATGCCACTGGTATTTCAAATACTAGCAGGGTCCTCAATGGTGGACAGTTTTCAATGGAGCTTCCAGACTAAAACTAGGAAGAAAGGCCTTCTGAAAATTAGCTAATGAAAACCCTATGGATCATATCAGAATATTGTCCCATATAGTGCTGGAAGATAAGCCCCCTAGATTGGAAGGCACTCAAAATACACAGTGCCTGCAACAATGGACTCGAGCATACCAATGATTGTGAGGATGGAGCAGGACTGGGCAACATTTTGTTCTGTTGTGTATGGGGTAACCGTGAGTTGGAGTTGACTCGATGGCAAAGAAAAACCTATCTCAGAGGTGTGTTATGAGGGAGCACAGCCTACGTTGCGATCTGCCTCCAACACTGCTGCTTCTAAGGGCAGTGATAAAGCCGAATCTGTCTCAGGCCCTTCCTGGAGCCTGACTGCAGGGATGAGGGGCCGCAGACCATCCGCCAGCATGCACAATGCACGCCCTGTGCTGGCCCCACGGACAACAGGCGAGGGAGAGAGGGTCTGCTTTTTCTTTTCGTGGACTTGAGCCTTCAAGCCTTTGGACTGAGTGCCAACAATAATTCATCAGGAACGCTTTACAGCTCAGCAATATAAAACCTGTTAGGAGACAGCTTGCCTGCAGGACAGGCTTGAGAAGGAAACGTGTGTAGGGCTGGTGACCTCAGGATGATTAATGATTTTTAACAGGGTGAACTCTGTCCTCAACCTCCCATGTGCTGAGTACACACTCCCCTCCTTACCCAGCTTGTTTGAAGGGGGAGGGCAAAGAAAGTATGGGGGAGGGGTAGAGTGTAAGGAACAAGGGGGTTTGAGGGGATGGAGGAGTGAGAGGAGATGCTTGAAGGTGGAACATACTGATGTAAGGAAAATGTGGGAACAAGAGCCATGTGTTGCAAAGGCAGGAGTGCCTTGTTGTTAGCATTTTATTTTTATTTATTTATTTTTTGCAAAAACAGCAATGCAGGTTCCATGTACAATGTGTCTCTTAATCCTAAATGAGCTCATACCATGATGCACTTTGCTGGGCTGTCATCCACTGTTCTCATTATAATCACCAACTCTTCCATCTCCATGGACCCAAATCTTTACTTCATTGAATATGGGATGAAGCAGAACAGGAAATCATCTTTTTTTTCCTTTCCATTTCCAAAGTTGTGGTAACTTGCTTTTTATTTGATTAGATTATAACATTTACAGCAGTGGTGTATGCTGTTTTAACAAGTCAAAAATATAGAGATATTGAAAGAAAAATTTCTGATCTCTACCTATACCCTTCTCCAGTACCACACCCCTGTGGTCATCCGTGTAAAACTGGTGAAAGTCTTAGTAGTACCTTATTCATAGGAGTCCTTGGGTGGTGCAAATGGTTAAGCATTGGACTACTAACTGAAACGTTGGCAGTTCAAATCCCCCGAGGTGCCTTAAAAGTAAGACCTGGCAATCTGCTTCTGAAAAGTCAAAGCCTTGAAAAACCTATGGAGTGCAGTTCTACTCTGCACATTTGGGGTTGCCATGAGTTGAGATCGACTTGATGGCAACTAACAACAAAGACAACCTTATTCATGTTAAACTGGAGCAATGTTCTCAAACATGCTTCTGTGCAGCACAGATATTCAGCTGCAAAATGAGAATAATGGCAGGCCTTTCCAATTCTGTGGGAAAAGCAAATTTATGATGATGGGAATGATAACAGCTATTATTTCTTGACTGCTTAGGTTGAAGTTACTCTTGTGTTCTAGCGCATTACATACATTATTTAATGTTTACAATAATCACAAAAAAATTAAAAAACAAACCCGTTGCCGTTGAGTCAATTCCGACTCATAGTGACCCTATAGGACAGAGTAGAACTGCCCCATATGGTTTCCAAGGAGCAGCTGGTGGATTCGAACTGCTGACCTTTTGGTTAGCAGCCGTAGTTCACCGTAGCGCTTAACCACTGCATCACCAGGACTCTACAATAATCACATGAGGTACTTACTAATATTATCTCCATTTTACAGATGAAGAAATTGAACTATGGTGTAAGCTTAGAAATGATAGAACCAGCATTGGAGTCTAGCGAGTCTCTCTCTTAACTCCTAGGCTCTGCTGGATGAACTTTTCTCAGTTTTATGTCTTTTTCCTATAATCTTTCCTAAAACTTCGTTGGCCTTAAGTAAAGCATACCCCCCTCCATAATGTGGGTGGGCCTTATCCAGACAGTTGAAGGCCTTAAGAGCAAAAAAGGGAGTTCTCAGTAGGGTGTATTCTGCCTCCAGCCAGTAAACAGAATCTTGCCAGAGTTCCTCTACTCTTCTCTTCCTATCGCCTGACCTACAGATTTTGGCACACAAGACTGCAGAAGTCTACAACTTGTTGCCTGACCTATAATTTTGGACTTGCCAGCCCCCATGATCATGTGAGCCAATTCCTTAAAATAAATCTCTCTCTCTCTCTCTTCCTCTCTCTCTTTCCCTCTCTCTATATCTATTCCTAGGTGATGCAAGAGGTTAAATGCTTGACTGCTAACCAAGACGTTGGTGGTCTGAACCCACTGAGAAGTGTCTAGTAAGAAAGGTCTGGTGACCTGCTTTCAAAGGTTACAGTCATTGAAAATCCTATAGAGCACAATTCTACTCTGAAATGCATGGGGTCATCATGAGTTGGAATTGATTAGATGCCAACTTGCTGGTTCTGTTTCTCTAGAGAACCCTGGCTATGACAGTGGAGGAGAAAGAACGGGTGGGGAATAAGGGGACTCAGCAAACTCCAGGGCCAGAAGGATGAGTGTGGCCAGTTAAAGATGGCCACAAATAAAGTTTGAGAGCTCTGGTGCCCTCTCCCCAGCCCCCCTGATAGTCTGACCTGGTTGCCAGGCACATGTTTGGTTAAAGGTAGAACACTTGCAAGGCTCCAGGTAGGTCTTGTGACCTTCAAGTTGCTGGCCAGAGGCAGAGCCACCTTTCCCTCTGGAGCCACTGAGGCCTGCTGGTGGCCAAAAAATGTCATTCCAGCTCGTCTTGGGGCTGCCGTGCTATGCACTGTGGGTGCTGTCTGAGTTATGGACACAAGGCTCAAGCCTCCTTGAGTTTCTCTTAGAATTCCTGGTTTGTACTGCTTTAATGGTTGCTACAGTACAAATTGGAAGTACTGTAGTTTGAGGGGAAAAAAAAAAACCACTCTGCCTAAATTGAAGAGCAAGGCAAAATTGGGAGATTAAAGATATCACAGAAGCTTTAAAAGTCCTCGGATTACCTATGGTGGAGACTAGTCCTCTGAACCTGTAGACCCTGTGTTTGGATGCACTGAATAAGGATGCCAACAGGTTCACTTCTTCTCTAGGGGAGACAGCAGACCTTCTCCACTGAAAGCAGAAAAACGAGTTCTCTCAACCTTCATTCTACAAAGTGATGGTGATTCATCTGGAAGGACAGACACAGACCATCAAAGAAGCATCCAGATCTTTCAATCCCAAGTGACTGAGGCAAAAATGATCTTGAAGTTGTCTCATAAGAATATAGAACAACGTTGGTGGGAAATAGCTCATGATTTGGATGAAAATTCATCGGTTCAGGGAAACCTAAAGTGGTTTTTCCAGGAAGATGCTGAATAAGAGGGAAGAGTGCAGGAGCTAAAGGAACTGAAAACAGTGCTTGAAAACTTCCCCATGACCGAAGAGCTTACAGCTCAAATCCACACTCTGCTAGGAGAGCAAATATCTTTACAGTGTGACAATGCTCAGTTTGTACGCAAGATTCAAAAAGTTTCAGCTGCAACTCCAGAAACTGCCTGAACTATATGAAGAATGTCAAATGCATTCTTGCCAATAATCAATGGAGGAGGGAAATTACTACAGGTAGTCTCCGACTTATGATGTATACCAGTTACGACAAACCGTCCCCCTGCAGCTTTTTTTTTTTTTTTTTTTGATTTACATAATGTGTATAACTGGAGAAGCAGGAAGCGCCGATGTTGAAACTATAAGTTTACATGTAATGTTTCCAACCCCCAAAGACAAATAAAGGTCATATTTATAAAGATACTGATAATAAAAGGCAATAATAATGAAAACTAAAAAGAAAAAGGTATTCTGCTTACATCAGAACCGACCTACGATGGAGTTGTAGGGATAGAACCCTGTCCTAAGTCGGGGACTACCTGTACTTAGAAACAGAGAAGAAGTTTTCCAAAGCATACAAAAATACCAGCTGTACACATCAGCACCTGGACTCCTACAGGAAGACGGCTGAAGAGCTGGAGAAGCAACTGGAAAGCAGTATTTCCTTCCATCAAAGTTGGATCAGCTTCCCTTGGGAAAATTGCTCAGGAATGTTGGTTGGCAGTTGCACCTACTGGGAGAAAGCTCAGCGATCTAAGAGAAGAAAGTGGTCACAACAGGCAGAAGATGGCAGAATTAGAGTTTGAAATCTAGGAGTTTCCAAGTGGGGCCCCTTTGCGCCTGCTATTTCACAGGCAGCCCAGGGCGGCAGCCTGAGGGGGTCTGAGCATCCTGTCTCATCATGTGACAATGGAGTAGGAGGGGTGAGCTGTGAGGGTGCAGGCACCCAGGAAGATGTGCAGGTTTGAGTCAGGTTACAACAGCCAGCCACTGAATATCCACAAGCACAGCAGGGCATCCGATGTGTTTTTGATCTTCAAATTAATTCTGATTGATGTCTTTTAGTATAATTTCTGTTACTTAATTGATGCTGTATTTCCTCTTACTGAAGTTTTTTATAAGCACAAATCCTAAGATAATGTTTCCAGAATATACATTGTTTTAATATAATTCTTAAGAATATATATTTCCATTTCCATTGGACCCTCTAGAACTAGATTTGTAAGTATTTCATTTTAATTTAATTAATCAATCCACTATTATTTAAACCATATTTGCAGTTTTATATGACCAAATGGAGACATTTGAAATGTTAAAGACCATTCCTATATGCTATGAGATGTGATGGAAACCTGTACAAGTAACTTCATACTTACCTTAATAAATATAGATAGTTCTGAAAACAACAACAAGAAAAGCAAAAACCATGTTAACAACCATAACCCCAGATGAACTTATTAGTATTTTTATCAGTTTATCCCTACATTTACAGATCCATCTTGGGGAGCTGACATTTGCCAAGGCATTTGTTGCTTTCTTCCTTTTTTTTTTTTTCTCTCTTTGTAATTTTTTTACGTAGTTTACGGTGTTCTTTGTTGTTTAAATGTCTTTAAATTTCATGCAGTCAAAATAAAGTATGTTTTTATGGAAAATAAATGGTCACAAATTCTTCACCCCTCCTCCCATTGAGAGGTGGGGTCTGTGGTCCCTTCTCTTGACTCTGGCCAGGCTCTGTGGTTGCTGGACCAGCAGAACTTCGTGGAAGAACTTCTGTGCTGGTTTCCAAGTCCAGGTCTTATGAGTCTGGCATCTTCCACTTCTTGTCTCTGGGAATACTCAGTTTTGGGACACTCACTCAAGGTGAAGCAACCTCTGTGTAAGAAGTCTATTTTGTCTGCTAGAACCTCATAGAGGAGCCACACACAGACACTTTGGTCAACAGGCCCATCTGAGCCTAGAATTCCAGCTGTCCCTGCCAAGGCTTCTGACATGTGGGTAAAGGGGTTTGTACCCTACCCCTGGGCCAGCCCACCCAGGGAGTGACCTCCATTGACTCCACCCAAAAGGAAATATCAGCAGCTGAGTCTTGCCCAAATTTCTGACCTGCAAAATCATAAGCTATCATAAAATGGTTATGGTTTTACACCACTGGTTTTGGTGTAATTTGTAACACAGCAGTGAGTAATTGTCACATTGAGAATGTGGGAAGGTCAGTGCAGAATTCTGGAGAGGACCTCAGGAATTATCAGGGTCAGCCCCTCTTCCATCCTATACAGATAAGATTGGTTTAGGGGTTATATTTTCATACTACATCTTAATACTGCACTGGTCACTATTGCTGTAACTAGCTTCTTATTCTCTCCTCTCTACTTTCTAGGAACCCTGGACTTCCTTGCCCACACCTCAGGCATTCAGAAATCTTTTCAGCCTTCAAGTCAAATCCTGGTCAAGGGTCTTTTCTCCTTTGGTGTTTGCATCTCTATCCATAAAGGATATTGTTTTGTAGTTTTCTTATGGTGTCTTTGATGGCTTTGGTATCATGGTAATACTAACCTCATAGAATTACTTAGGAAGTGTTCCTCTCCCTTCTATTTTTTCGAAGAGTTTAAGGAGGATTCGTGCCACTTCTTCTATAAATGTTTGGTAAAATTACTCAGTGAAGCCATCAGGTCTAGGGGTTCTCTTTTGCTGCTCTTCAGACTCAATTGTTTTGATTACCTTATTCTCTAGTTCACTGATTTTTCTGCCAGCTCAAATCTGTTGTTTAGTGCATCTGAAGAGTTTATAATTTCAGTTATTGTGTCTTTTAACTCCAGTATATATGTTTTCCATTTATAATGTCTCCTTATTTATATTCTTGTTTTGTTCATGCATTACCTTCCTGATTTCCTTTAGTTCTTTGCCAATGTCTTCCTTTACTTCTTTGAGCATGTTCAATATTGCTATTTTAAAGTCTTCTAGTCTGTCCATTGTCTGGGCTTCCATTGAGATGATTTCTCTCCCTTCATCTTGTTTTTTTTGAATGGGCCATCATTTCAAGTTTCTTTGTATGTTTCATGATTTTTTGTTGAAACTAAGACATTAGAATATTACTGTGTGTTAGCACTGAGCATGCATGTGACTTTCTCAATTCTCCTGTGTACATGGTGCTTTTAAAAGTGCTAATTTCTGCAAGAGACTTGAAGCATTTACAGCCTTCAGTCTTTGTGGACTGATCCCTGACCCACCCTGTGTGATCTCTGATTCAGACCTGACCAAGGTTTCAGTCCTTCAGGCAGCTACCAGACATATCATAACAGACATAGTGAACAGTCCACCAGAAATGTCTGCCCTACTTACTCCAGAGCCAGATATTGGGGGCACTGCTTTAAGAATGCAAGCCATGGCCTATTTCCACTAAATCTGTCTCAGTTCCCATGCCAAGAGGGAGAGGGATAATAAATAAGAAGTTTCCTACAATTTAAAAGTCACCTTTTTCTTGTTTCAATGTGTAGTTAGTTGCTGCAATCCACCACCTACTTTTCAGAATTCTTAGAGTTGAGATTATAGAATTCTAGTGCTTTTCTTGTTGCTTGTGTGGGATGGTCTGGATATTAGACCTGATCATACTACTATCTCCCAAGAAGTCAGAAGTCTATATAAGTTATTGAATATTCTGCAGAATCAGGGAATGTTCAGCTTATGCAAATAAGTGGAAAAACAGACAATTGAATGCTATTTATCACTTGGAAAAACTGAAAGCAACCTAAAAGTTCAACATTAAGGGGACGGTCTGGTAAATAGTAGCATATCTAATGTATGAATTAATTAATATCAATATTCCTTGAGCGTTTAGTCCATACCACACATGTCCTAGGTGTCAGCTGGTACAGACATGCTTGAGTGCCTTGCAATTCAGTGAGGGCAACATCAATGAACAGGCATCTATAATAAGGGCAAATATGCCATGAGGGAAAAGTATAGGATGTTATAGGTCATCTTTCCTAGATTTCAGGAAGGGGAGGAAAATCTTGAAGAATCAGTGAAGATTTGCAGAGGAAGTTGATATCTAAGCTGATTCCTGAGGGAAGGCAGGCACTTGTGTTCTAGATAGGAGTTCCTGGGTGATGCAAATGGTTAGCATACTTGGCTGTTAACTGAAAGGTTGGAAGTTTGAATCCACCCAGAGTTGCCTTGGAAGAAAGGCCTGGTGATCTACTTCTGAAAAATTTGCCATAGAAAATTCTATGGAGCACAGTTCTCCTCTAACACACACGGGATCTCCATGAGTTGGGGTTGACTTGAAGGCAACTAGTAACTGATGTGTTCTAGACAGAGAGAAGAGCATGTGCAAAGGCCCTGAAGCTGCAGTGAGCTTATGTATTTGGGGAAACAGAACGGGCCCAGTTTGGTATAGTTCAGAGTGTGGTGTTTTGGAATCAGAAGAAATGGGACTACAGTGGTAAGACAAGTTAAGAATTCTAACTTATGTTAGAAGTGGAGAGCTAGTGAAGGTTTTTTTTTTTCCCCTCCCAAGAGAAGACAAAACTATGTTTATGAAAAACTTTTCAGGACAAAGGAATATAAATATACAGGGTATTAAACAATAAAAAGATTTTCAAAATTCAGTGTGATTTCAGTGATATAAAGACACACACACATACACACAAAATTCATGGGAAAAAGCCTGGAAAAAATATAGCAAAATGACAGCAGTGGCTGTCTCTGGGTGGTGGAGTAATAAATAATTTTTTTTCTTTATCTTTACTGTTTCTCATACTGTCCAAATTTTCTGCTGTGAGCACACATGATTTTGATAATCAGAAAATACAAAGAAATCTTGAGGTGGATGAAAGATAAATGCTGTTCACATGTTTTGTGGGGCCTCAGGCAGGCCTGGTTTTGGACCTACACTGAACTGGCTCCCCACGGGGAGAGGGAGCTGAGGATTCTCCTCCAGGGCAGAGCCGAGGACAGGCACGTGCCTTTCCTCCCCCCTGGTCTTGGTTGGGGCCATCCTGCATGGCTGAACACAAGTCCCGACTCCTGCCTAAAGAAAATATGAGAGATTTATACTGACCTGGGGAATCTGGTGAGAAATGACTCTGGTGAGTGTGGGGAGTTCAGGGAGGGGCTGACATGAAAGGTCACACTGCGGGTGGGATCTCAGTCTCCATGATCACCACTAAACAGGGCAAGGAAAGAGAAGAGAGGGACACAGACAGAGAGGGAGACAGGCAGAGAAAAGCCAAGACGGAGACAGAGTCGTGAACAGGGAAGATACAGAAACAAGACAAGGATACAGAGGGACAGAATGAAGGAGAGAAACAAGCAGAGAGAGAAAGGAAGAGATGAGGAAGCAAGAGAGAGAAATCGTGTGTGGATTGAATTGTGTTCCCAAAAAGATACATTGAAGTCCTAACTCCTGTACTTATGAATGTGACCCTGTTTGGAAAGAGGGTTTTTCTTTCGTTATGTTAATGAAGTCATACCAGAGTAGGGTGGATGCTAAATCTAATCCCTTATGAGTAGAGTCTTATAAAGAGGAGTATAGACTCAGACAGGCACACTCAGTGGTAAGATAGATGCCATGTGATGACGGTAGCAGATGCTTCTGTAAGTTTAGGAACTCCAAGGATTGCTGGCAGCTACTTGAAGCTGAAAGAGACAAAGAAGGACTTTCTCCTAGAGGTGACACCATGAATTCAAATTTCTAGCCACCAGAACTATGAGAAAATAAATTTTGTTCTTTAAAGCCACTCACTTGTGGTATTTTTGTTATGGCAGAATAGGAAACTAAGATGGATGGTGAGAGATAGAAAGAAAGAGACAGATTGACAGAGGAGATGCAAGGCCTTAGAGAGAGAATGTCAAAGACAGCAGGATGGAAAGAGGCAGCGAGAGAGGTGCCAATGGGCAGCACCAGGGGCAGAAAGATGGAGAGACAGATATACACAGTGAGACTCTGCAACTGAGATTACAGGACGAAAGGGCTAGAGAGAAAGAGAGACAGGTACAGAGACATAGAGATGATACAGAGGCATAGAGACACAGAGAGATGGTGTGAGAAGGTGACTAGTGACAGAAGCAGGGGATGGAATGATGGTGAGCGGAAAGCAGTGTTCACAGAAGGCACATGGGAGGACCAGTGTTTATAGTCCAAGTAGAAGTTCTTGCTTAAACCATTTTCACAGACATGCAGGCATGCAGTGACCTTGTACAAAATCTCGTTTCTTTTCTAGTTAATCTCCAGAATGTTGTTGTTAGGTGCCGTTGAGTAAGTTCTGACTCACAGTGAACCCATGTACAAAAGAACAAAACACTGCCCGATCCTGTACTATCCTCACAATCTTTGTTATGCTTGAGCCCATAGTTGCAGTCACTGCGTCTATCCGTCTTGTTGAAGATCTTCCTCTTTTTTTGCTGACCCTCTACTTTACTAAGTGTGATGTCCTTTTCCAGGGACTGGTCCCTCCTGATAACATGTCTGAAGTACATGAGATGAAGTCTCACCATCCTTGCTTCTAAGGAGCAATCTGGCTGTACTTATTCCAAGACAGATTTGTTCATTCTTCTGGCAGTCCATGGTATATTCAATATTCTTCACCAACACCATAATTCAAAGGCATCAGTTCTTCTTCAGTCTTCCTTATTCATTGCCCAGCTTTCACATGCATATGAGGTGATTGAAAATACCATGGATTTGGTCAGGTGCGCCTTAGTCCTCAAAGCGATATCTTTGCTTTGTTAACACTTTAAAAAGGTCTTTTGCAGAAGATTTGCCCAATGCAATGCATCTTTTGATTTTTTTAAATTGTACTTTAGATGAAGGTTTACAGAACAAATTAATTTCTCATTAAACAGTTAGTACCCCCGAGGCACCTCTGGGTGGACTCCAGCCTCCAACCTTTCCATAACCATTTGCACCACCCAGGGATTCCAAAGGACAAGGATGGGAGGTGGAATTTTTTCTTCAGGACGTGCAGGTGGCTGGGACAATGCCCAACCTCTCTTTTTCTCCTTCTGAATACTCTGGACCCTGACTGGAGGGTAAGAGCTGCAACTCTTACCCCACCCTTGCCTAGACACCCTTTCCTCCCTGAGCAGTTGGCTGAGGATGGCAGGAGGTGTCAAGAAACCTTGCTTTTGCCTTACTCATTTCTGGAGAGTCTGAGTTCTCCAAGTATTCACTTTGTTAGAAGGAAAAACTAGCTCTAACTTTCACTTTCAGACTAAGATAGTGGGTAAAGGTATTTGGGTTGCATCTGTTTCCAGCTGCCTTTACACATAGCTCATCCTTATAACACATCCAATGGTTTAATATTTACCAAATGCAACAATGCATGCAGCCCTGAATGGAAGCACCATAGCATGATTCTCCGTCTCCTGTGTCTCCTTCCTTGGAAGGCATGATCTCACCGGGGGCCCCTGAAGTCCTTGGGCATGTCTGTCTGCTGTGTGCAGTGGAAGTGAATTTTTTTTAACATGTGTAAAAAATGTTCCAGAAGTATGACCGGAGGCTTTCCATTGCCTTCTGCTAACACAGGTGTTATGTCTTCTGGCTTAGGCCAAATCTGTAAGTTTACAGTCTTATTTTTCAGTCACTTACTTGGATATATGCCTAAATATTCACCCATCATTTTTAATAAGACCTCAGGGAACAGAGGGAAAGGAGAGGACATGCAGACAAGAGCATGGGTGTGAGTCTGAAGACCTGGGTCTGAGGCTCTTCTCTGGCCTCCTCCCTAACACCTTGGGCAGCTCAATTTCTCTGAACCTACATTTTCACATCTATAAAATGTGGATAACAATAACCTTTCTTTATTGACCTTACAGGTTTATCATGAGGATCAGATGTGTTGATGGGCTTGAAAAAGCTTTAAAAACTGTAAAACAAAAGACAAATAATAGCTGTCTCATAAGAACTTGATGTGTTTAAATTGTGGTATTGGTAGAGAATATTGAATATACCATGGACTGCCAGAAAAACAAGCAAATCGGTCTTAGAAGAAATACAACCAGAATGCTCCTTAGAAGCGAGGATGGTGAGACTTTGCTTTACTTACTTTGGACATATCATCGGGAAAGACCAATTGCTAGAAAAGAACATCATGCATAGTAAAGTAGAGGGTCAGTGAAAACAAAGGAAATCCTCAATGAGACGGATTGACACAACAGCCTCAACAATGGACTCAGACATATCAAAGTTCATGGAGATGGCACAGGACCAGGCAATGTTTCATTCTGCTGTACATAAGGTCACCATGAGACAGAGCTGACCTGACTGCAACTGACAACAAGCGATTACTTTGTGCCAGGCAGTGTGTGAGGCATTTTCCAGGGATTAGTTAATTTAATCTCCATAATGATCCTAGGAGATAAGTACTATCAGTCATATTTTACAGATGAGAAAATTGAGACCGCACGAGATTAAGTAAATTACCCAAATCACATATCTTGTTAAGAAAATTTAAGCCTTCTAATTCCTCAGTATAAGCAGTTTTTATCTTTCTTCTTCTTTTCCACTGCCTCCTCTCACTCCTCTTCCTTCTTTTTTTCTTCCCTTCCTCCTCCTCCTTTTCCTTCCACTTCCTCTTCTTCTTATTTCCCTTCTCCGCTTCTCTTTTTTGTTTTTCCCTGGAAACTGTATAGGAAAGTATGTTAGTCGTTAGGACTATTCACCAAATATTTCTCCAGGGCATGTAGTAAATTGCACTTTCCTGCCTTTTTTGTAATTAGCTAGTTATATGCCTTGGTTTGACCAATGAAATTCCAACAGAAGTAACATGTATCCCTTCTGGGCAGAGAATCAAAAGTCCAGTGCACAATTTTCCACATTCTTATCTCACTTTTGGAAGCATGTATGTGGTTGAAGTGCCCATCAACCTGGTCACTGAGGGGTTAGGATTACAGAGCACACCTGCCTTCCCACTTCCCATCTACCTGCCCTGGAGTTGTGGGTAATGGTAAAGTATTTGTGTTGGTTTGTTTAAACCTCTGAGATTTCGGGGTTGGGGCATAACTAAGCCCATCCTGACTGATGCTGGGACAAGGATTAACAGAAGAAACAGCAGATTGTAACAGGGATACCGCTGACCAGAGTGGGGGTCCCCAAACTTGGTACTGCTGTCTACTTACGTGGTGACCTTGGACATCATGGCTTCTTATCTTGGAAAACAAGGATGAAGTCATTTTTCTCAGTCACATTGAGGAGATAGAGCTTTTGGAAGTAACAGTATTCCTAGCAGGACCCAAGAAATACTGATGTGTTAAATGAAAAATAAATTTTTGCTATGCTCTGCTAAGTCTCATACCATCAAAAATAAGATATAGACAAGTGGTGAAGGTTTGAGAAAAATGTTTGTTAAAAAACCTGAATTTAGTAATTTTCTATTTATTCACTTAATTTCTGCTCACATTCTACCTACAAACTAGAAAGAATTTATGGTTTTCGTACTGGAACACGTTGCCCAATCCCCAAGACACCAGCATTCTGTGGATGTGTGGTTCAAGAATCCATAGACCAAATAAACGACTTCTGATGTCTCTTCTGCTATGCTGTTGTTGTTAAGTGCCACCGAATCATCGATTTTGACTCATAGAGGCCCCATGAGACAAAGTAGAACTGCTCCAAAGGGTTTTCTAGGCTGTAAACTTTATGAAAGCAAATTGTCAGGTCTTTCTCCTTCAAGAGCTGCTAGCCACCTTTTGAGTTAGCTGCTGAGCACTTAGCTGTTTGTGCCACCAGGGCTCCTTTTCTTCTGCTATAATAGCCTAGAATTCTGTGAGGCTGTGGACACTCTGAACCTTTCCTAACATCCATTTGGAGCTCCTGGTTCATCAGCTCATGGTTGATAAGGCGATAGGTGGCGGAGATAATTAACTCTGGAGGCTTACAAGAGTTATAAATAAGCAGGTTAAGAAAATGAGAAGGAAGCCTAAGTGCTTTCAGGCAGATTGAATCAGGAGATCTGAACAGCACGATGAACTGGCAAGTTGGCACTTTTGGTTCTGGGTCTTCTCCATCTCTCTCAGATTGGCCCACTTCTATTACCGCGGCAGCTGTTAAGTCTTTCTGAACTGCTTCCAAAACCTCCTAAACAGTCTCCCTGCTGCTTGGGTCCGGGACTAGGGTGAGGGACCCAGAGCACAAAATGTAAGGAGGCACTTGCTATTTAGGTGCTGACTCTGCACTTCCACGAACAGAGAGTGGGTGCTTCCTTAAATTTTGTGCCCAAGGTGTCTGCTTGCCTCACACTAGTCCAGACAGCCACTGCCAGGTTTGCATACCTCCCATCCATTCTCCACACCCCTGACAAAGTGATAATTCAAAAACTGTAATTTGATTATGTTACTTCTTTGCTTAAAATTGGAGTCCCTGGGTGGCACAAATGGTTAAGCGCTGGGCTACTAACCGAAAGGCTGACAGTTTGAACCCACCCAGAAGCACCATGGAAGAAAGGCCTGGGGACCTGCTTTCAAAAGGTCATAGCCATGAAAAACCTATGGGTTTTGATTTCTTGACTGCTGCTTCCATGGGTGTTGACCATGGATCCAAGTAAAATGAAATCCTTGGCAACTTCAATTTTTTCTCCATTTATCATGATGTTGGCAATTGGTCCAGTTGTGAGGATCTTCGTTTTCTTCATGTTGAGGTGTAATCCATACTGAAGGCTGTGGTCTTTGATCTTCATCAGTAAGTGCTTCAAGTCCTCTTCGCTTCAGCAAGCAAGGTTGTGTCATCTGCATAATGCAGGTTGTTACTGAGTCTTCCTCCAGTCCTGATGTCCTGTTGTTCTTCATATAGTTCGGCTTCTAGGATTATTTGCTCAGCATACAGAATGAATAGGTATGGTGAAAGGATACAACCCTGACGCACACCTTTGTGGACTTTAAACCATGCAGTATTCCCTTGTTTTGTCTGAACAACTGCCTTTTGATCTATGTATAGGTTCCTCATGAGCACAATAAAGTGTTCTGGAATTCTTATTCTTTACAATGTTATCCATAATTTGTTATGTTCCACACAGTCGAATGCCTTTGCATAGTTAATAAAACACAGGTCAATATCTTTCTGGTATTCTCTGCTTTCAGCCAGGATCCATCTGACATCAGCAGTGATATCCCTCGTTTCACATCCTCTTCTAAATCCAGCCTGAATTTCTGGCAGTTCCCTGTTGATATACTGCTACAGCTGCTTTTGAATGATCTTCAGCAAAATTTTACTTGAGTATTAATGATATTGTTTGGTAATTTCCGCATTCGGTTGGATCAACTTTCTTGGGAATAGGCATAATTATGGATCTCTTCCAGTCGGTTGGCCAGGTAGCTGTCTTCCAAATTTCTTGGCATAGATGAGTGAACACTTGTAGCACTGCATCCATTTGTTGAAATCTGCTCTCTGAATACTGGTGTCATAGCTTGCACATCACAGAAACATGCCCAGCCCCCACAGTAGGACAAACTGACAGACACGCGGGGGAGGCGTAACCAGGATATGGCAAGTATGACAGGTATTTCACGGGCCCGTGGTGCATGGCACCACCAAGTAGTTTCTATTAACCCCATATGGCAGGCTGTTTATCTACAGAAAATGTTACCTATGGCAAGCACTGAACTCCTGTCCAAACATCTGACACCTCTCTTTTACATAAGTTTACCATAACATCAGCTCAAAAATACAAGTCAATCTCATTAATCTTTTAATTAACACATTAAGTGCTTGAGGAAAGATGTTGGGCCATACAGGGTTAATAGAAACTGCTCAGTGGTGCCACGTGCCCAGGGCGGGTGCAATATCCTAGATACTCCACTGCCAGGAGGGCCAACTCAATGGCAGCTAACAATAACAGCACCAGCCCTGGGCAGCAGTGACAGCTTTCTCAGCCCATTTTCATGTGTGGACAATCCTTGCTCAGCTCCGGGTTTCACAGGATGAGCCTGACACTGGCCCCACAGCATACTCTGTGAGCTCCTCTATCTAGGTTATGAACTCCTGGCTGCCCCTGCTGGCTTTGACCCAGAGCCCTGCAGGCCTCAGGCCTCACTTCTCTTTCCACTTATTGCTGAGTGTTTTTCTTCCTTTTGTGGACTGCAGGAATATATGTTTCAAAATATGTTTATGTTTTTAAATGTCTTTTATATTATACCTTTTATTGCTGTTTTAGTTTTTGGATTCGATTGGATTTTAATATGAATACATTGTCATTTTGACTGGAAAGTAATAGAAAAATTAGTCTTTTTTCTTCCTGGACATCACAACAGCATTCAAACCTCTTTCTTGGCATGTCTTCCTTTGGTTTTTGTGACAGCACTTTAACTGGTTCTATCCTACCTTTCTGGCCCTTCTTTCTCTGTCTCTTTGCTAAGTGCTCCGGGGATCCACCCTTGGAAATGTTCTCTCATCCAATTCCATTGCTGCAAGTTCCACATCATCACTACTGTCTCCATCCCAGGCTGCTCCACTTGCATGTTCCTAAACCTGTTGCTATCAAGTCAACCCCAACTAATGGTGACCCTGTGTGTGTCAGAGTAGAACTGTGCTCCACAGGGGTTTCAGTGGCTGCTTTTTTCAGAAGTAGATTTCCAGGTCTTTCCTCCTAGGCACTTCTGAGCGGGCTTGAACTTCCAGCCTTTCAGTTAGCAGCCAAGCACCTGTTTGCACCACCCAGGAACTCCTGCATGTCCATGAGGCACACGTGACTCAACATGTCCAAGATCAAACCCTGTAACTTTTCCTTCAAACCTGCTCCTCCACCTGTATCACCCAGTGTGGCAAATGGCACCCCATAAAACCAGATAGTTAAGCCAGAAGCCTGAGTGATGTCATAGATCTTTCCTTCCTTCTGGTACATCCAATAAATGGCCAAGTCCTATCGGTTTTGCACTTGTAACCCATGTAAGTCTTGGTCTGTTGCTCTTGCCTTGAAGTTAGCCTTGGCTTGGAGTCATAGAAAAAGAAACAGCAGTCTGGCAACTAACAATAAAATTAAAAACAATTTAACCCTCCAGAATCGTCTGAAGAACCAAAGACAGACCCCATTCATAGAGCAGAACAAAACTTTTTGATATTTTCTTTTCTCATTTCTGTCTCTCTCTCTATATATATATATAACAAATATACAGGCAGTCCCTGGGTTGGGAATGTCTGACTTACTGACAACTCATACTTAAGAATAGACTGCCATAAAGCCTATTATATTGAAAATTTGAGTTAAATATATACAATTGTTCGTAATAACGAACGCACACACTACTATGTGACGTTCATGAAAATATTGTGTGGTTTGGAAGTGTTTCTTAAGTGTTTTATATGCACGGAAAGGTAAAGTATATACTGTATACTAAGACAAACATTTGACTAACTGAGGCTAAATAACAGCTGTATGTACCTGTTCTGCCTTACCTGCAAATTTGACTTAAAGACAGACTTAGGAACGGATCTAGTTCGTAACCTGTGGATGGCCTATATATCTTTATCTATCTTTGACTTACATAACAACCGCTCCTTTGAAGGACCTCTTTCTACCATTTCCATGAACAGCTCTAAAACACTTTTCAAACCCAATCTACTACTGTCCCCCAACTCAAGGATTCTTTTCCCTACCTTCCTCTTTTGTTGTTTCATGATTCACTCTGTACTCTTTCTGATATCAATTTATCCCACAATCCTCAGCACCTCTCAGATATTCCCAAAATTCATACCCTTATTAACATCATAAGAGCCTAAGAACTGAGTAGATTCACAGACATGTCCTTGGACAGGATGGAGGGTATTGTAGAGGAAGAATGCATTTATTTCAAATTTAATATTTTTTATTTTGTCATTGCCAAAAAATCACCAAAATTTCTTTCACAACCATTCCTTTTCTCTCCATTCCTGCTGTAACTGTTATATTCTAGTGTCAATAACTGTGAAGCAACCCTTGTTTTATCCTAATTGCAAGTCAATAAACTAACCTGCCACAGTTTCATGGATGCTGGTAGAAGACTCAAGACTCCTAGGTCAGAGATGAAGGACAACTTATTACTTACAGCCACAGAAGTAGCCAGAGTGTCAGCATTATTGTGCCAGTTACCTGAGCTCACACCCCACAGGATAACACCAATAGGCCCGGTGACACTTGTACTTACAGTAAGTAGCATTATAGGACAGGAACCCTGACCTTAGGGAACACAATCTTTTATAATAGGCAGTAACCATGCCTGCCCTTTGCTCTGCAATGAGGCACTGTATCTTCTAAGGCTATTTGCTACAAAAAGAACCTTGGAAATGTAGCCTTGAACAAAGGCAGTCAGTGCTTAACTTGCAAGACATGAATAGACACAAGAGATTCACAAAGAATTGTCTCCCCTCACTTAATGAACACATATAAAGTTTTTTTCTTTTGGTTGTTTTTTTCATTAAAGGTGGTTGCAGATGGAAATGTTTAAGAAGTACAATGAAAATATTGTATTGCACTGGCCAAATTTGCTGAAAAAGACCTCTTTAAAATGTTAAAAAGCAAAGATGTCACTTTGCTACAGTGGACCTGACTCAAGCCATGGTCTTTTCAATTGCCTCATATGCATGCAAAAGCTGGACAATGAAAAAGGAAGACCGAAGAAGAATTGATGCCCATGAACTGTGGCATTGGTGAAGAATATACCATGCAGTTCCAGAAGAACAAACAAATCTATCTTGTAGGAAGTACAGCCAGAAGCGAGGATGGCAAGACTTTGTCTCACTTACTCTGAAAATGTTTTCAGCAGGGACAATCCCTGGAGAAGGACTTCATACTTGGTAAAGAAGAAGGTCAGAGAAAAAGAGGAAGGACTTCAATGAGATGAATTGACACAGTGGCTGCAGCAAGGGGCTCAAACATACCTACTATTGTGAGGATGGTGTAGGACCAGGCAACGTTTCATTCTTTTATACATGGGGTTGCTATGACTTGGAGCCAACACAGCAGCACCTAACAACAACAACACCTACTCTGGAAAATCATTATTTATTGTTAGAATATTGCAATAGCTGCCCAGCTGGCAAGCTGCTCTGACATGCTGCTTTCCTACCTTCCCTGCATCTGTTGCAAGGAGAATCTTGCAAAGTGCAAATATGGCATCTTACTACCTATATGCCACAATGACTACCTGCTTCCTTCCGGGTAATTTTCTTAGTGTGCCATATAAATCATTTCTTGATTTCTTGCTTACCTTTTCAGCTTCCTCTTCTATGCTGAAAATGTTTGACATTTTAAAAGTGAATATAATCTTGCCTCTAATCATGTGATAATATTTTTTCTTGGAAAACATTACCATTTTTAGGTTAATGGACACGAGATGACTTTTTAAAACTACTCTATCAACGTAGAAACTACTCTTTTTTAATTGTTGTAAAAAATATATAACACAACATTTGCCAATGCAACATTTTTCAGGTGCACAATTTAGTGATATAAATTATATTAATCTTGTTGTGCAACCATCACCCATAATCATTTCCAAATTTCCCATCACCAAAAACAGAAACTCATTGCTTCCTAAACAATGACTCCCTCTTATAAACTATTCTTGATAAAGTTCTTTCAAATTCTACTTTGCATTGTTTGTGTGTGAATGTATGTGTGTGCGCACGTGTGAGTGTGTGTATTTGTGTGTGTGTTTGTGTGTATTAATGATGGTTGTTGTTGTGTGCTTCCGAGTTGATTCTGACTCATAGTGACCCTATAGGACAGAGTAGAACTACCCCATAGGGTTTCCAAGGAGCAGCTGGTGGATTCGAACTGCTGACCTTT
>NW_004444154.1:2566626-2568744 GCF_000243295.1 Trichechus manatus latirostris
GCACTTTATATATATATATATTTATTTTACTGTTGTACTTTAAGTGAAAGTTTACAATTCAGGTTAGTCTCTCGTACAAAAATTTATACATACACTGTTATGCGACCCTAACTGCTCTCCCTATACTGTGACAGCACACTGCTCCCTTCCACCCCTGATTTCTTGTGTCCATGCAACGAGCACCTGACCCTCTCTGCCCTCTCATCTCACCTCTGGACAGGAGCTGCCCTTTAGTCTCATGTATCTACTTGAGCCAAGAAGCACATTTCTCATGAATATCACTTTATGTCCCATAGTCCAGTCCAATCTCTGTCTGAAGAGTTGGCCTCAGGAATGGTTCTAGTTCTTGGTTGACAGAGAGTCTGGGGGCCATGCTTTCTGGGGTTCCTCCAGTCTCAGTCAGACCACTAAGTCCAGTTTTTTTACCAGAACTTGAGTTCTGCACCCCACTTTTCTCGCGTTCCATCAGGGACTCTCTGTTGTGTTCCCTGTCAGGGATGTCATTGGTGGTAACCGGGCACCATCTAGTTCTTCTGGTCTCAGGCGGATGCAGTCTGGTTTTTGTGGCCCTTTCTGTCAGTTGGGCTAATGCTTTCCCTGTGAGCATTGCATTCCTTATTCCCCTCTACTCCAGGTGAGTTGGGATCAATTGATGCATCTTAGATGGCTGCTCGCCAGCCTTTAAGACCCCAGATGTCACTCACCAAAGTGGGATGCAGAACATTTTCTTAATAAATTTTGTTATAGCATTTGACCTAGATATCCCCTGAAACCATGGTCCCCAGACCCCTACCTCTGCTACTCTGTCCCTCAAAGTGTTTGGATGTATTCAGGAAACTGCTTAGCTTTGATTTAGTCCAACTGTGCTGACTTCCCCTGTAGTGTGTGTTGAGATAATTCTTGTCTACTATCTAGTTAGTGAATACCCCTCTCCCTCCCTCCCCACCCTCCTAACCATCCAAGAATGTTTTCTTCTGTGTTTAAACCTTTTCTTGAGTTCTTATAATAGCAGTCTTATACAATATTTGTCCTTTTGTGACTGACTAAATTCACTCAGTATAATGCTCTCCAGATTCCTCCATGTTATAAGATGCATCATGGATTCATCCTTGTTCTTTATCGTTGCATAGTATTCCATTGTGTGAATATACCATAATTTGTTTATCCATTTATCCCTTGATGGGTACCTAGGTTGTTTCTGTCTTTTGGCTATCATGAACAGTGCTGCAATGAACATGGGTGTGCATATATCTATTTGTGTGACAGCTGTTATTTCTCTAGGATATATTTCAAGGAGTGGGATTGCTGCATCTTATGATACTTCTATTTCTAGCTTTTTAAGGAAGTGCTAAATTGATTTCCAAAGTGGTTGTACCATTTTACATTCCCACCAATAGTGTATAAGTGTTCCAGTCTCTCCACAACCTCTGCAACATTTATTATTTTGTGTTTTTTGGATTAATGCTAGCCTTGTTGGAGTGAGATGGTATCTCATTGTGGTTTTGATTTGCATTTCTCTAATGGCTAATGATCGTGAGTGTTTCTTCATGTCTGTTAGCTGCCTGAATGTCTTCTTTGGCGAAGTGCCTGTTCCTATCCTTTGCCCATTTTTAGTTGGGTTATTTGTCTTTTTGGTGTTGAGGTTTTGAAATATCTTGTAGATTTTAGACATTAGACACTGATTGGATTTGTCACAGCCAAAACTTTTTTCCCAGTCTGTAGGTTGTCTTTTGACTCTTTTGGTGAAATCTTTTGATGAGCATAAGTGTTTGATTTTTAGGAGCTCCCTTTTATCTAGTTTCTCTTCTGGTGTTCGTGCATTGTTACTTATGATTGGTATTCTGTTTATGCCATATTAGGGCTCTTAGCATTGTCCCTATTTTTTCTTCCACGATCTTTGTTGTTTTCGATTTTATATTTCGATCCATTTGTGAGTTCATTTTTGTGCATAGCGTGAGGTATGGGTCTTGTTTCATTTTTTTGCAGATGGATGTCCAGCTATGCCAGCACCATTTGTTAAAGAGAGTGTCTTTTCCCCAATTAATGGACTTTGGGCCTTTGTCAAATATCAGCTGCTCATAGGTGGATGAATTTATGTCTGGATTCTCAATTCTGTTC
>NW_004444154.1:2570812-2571945 GCF_000243295.1 Trichechus manatus latirostris
CTTGACTGCTGTTGGGTGGAGTGTTCGGTATATGTCCATGAAATCTAGTTGGTTGATTGTAGCATTTAAAGCTTCCATGTCTTTATTGAGCTTTCTTCTGTATGTTCTGTCCTTCACTGAAAGTAGTGTGTTGAAGTCTCCTACTATTATTGTGGAGCTGTCTATCTCTCTTTTCAATGCTTTTAGAGTTTGTTTTATGTATTTTGGAGCCCTATCTTTGGATGCATAAGTGTTTATTATACTTATGTCCTCCTGGTATATATTTTTTTTGATGGATCAAAGATTTTAATGTAAAACAAACAAAAGCAATCAAGCTATCAAATTATAAATTAGAGTGAATTCCTTTACAGTCTTAGAACGGGGAAAGTGTAGCTTACTGTGGTGCAAAACATGAAAGTCATAAGCTAAAAGAGCGGTAAGACTGAATTCATTTGAAAAAATTCACCAGTAGAGTAAAAAAAATACATCAAAAAGTAGGAAAAATGTTTGCCATTTATATCACAGTCAAAGGGCTAATACCCTCAGCATATGAAGAATTCAAGGAAATTTTGAAGGAAGAGACTAAAACACAACAGAACCATGTGCAATGACAATATTTCTTGGCATTACTTATTGAAATACAAACGCAAAATAAAACTATACCAAAATACTGTTTTTCATCTATCAGTTGTCAACAAATTCCAAAGTTTGATAACATCCACTGTTTTTTTTTTATTGTACTTTAGATGAAGGTTTACAGAACAAATAGTTTCTCATTAAACAGTCAGCACACATATTGTTTTATGACATTGGTTAACAACCCCATGACATGTGAACACTCTCCCTTCTTGACCTTGAGGACCTTTTTTTCGGTGAAAATATACATAGCCAAAGTTACACCATTTGGGAAGTTTCTACATGTACAATTCTGTGACATTAATTACATTCTTCCAGTTGTGCTGCTATCCTCACTATCGTTTTCCAAATTATTCCAACACCATTATCTTCAGCCCACTGTCCCCTAAGCTTCCCACCAAACCTTTTGAGTTGTTGTTGTCAATTTGATCTCACATAGATAATTCTTTTTTTTTTTTGTACCTTAGATGAAGGTTTGCAGAACAAATAGTTTCTCATTAAACAGTTAGTACACATAT
>NW_004444154.1:2574010-2589875 GCF_000243295.1 Trichechus manatus latirostris
ATTGGGGAAGTTTTCTGTCAGCAGTTCTTCAATGATCCTCTCTGTGTTTTCTGTTTTCTCCTCCTGTTCTGGAACTCCGATCACTCACAGATTTTTGCTTTTATTGCATCCAACATGATTCTCACGTTTTCTTCATTTTTCTTCATTCTTTTTTCTGATTTTTCCTCAAACAGAGTTGTATCCAAGTGTTTTTCTTCAGTTTCTCTGATCCTGTCTTCCGTCATTTCAAACCTGCTCCTCAGCCCTTCTACGACACTGTCCATTTCTGAAATCTTGTTGTTAATCTTTTGAATTTCTAATTGTTGTTTTTGTATGATTTCTAGCAGTGAATTTATTTTAACATTTTGTTCCTGTATTATTTTATTGGATTCTTCCATTTTTTGTCTGTATTTTCCATTAATTTGTCTATTTTTTCCTCATTTTTGTCTGTTTTTTGCTTCAACTCTTGGATAATTCTGAATATTAGAGATTTGAATTCCCTATCAGGTCTAGTGCCTTTTCTTCTACTGGAAGGTCATCTGGTGTTTTATTTTGGAAACCTACTGGAACCATCCTGTCCTGTTTTTGTTAATGTTTTGATATAGTCTGCTGTCTTCAGGGCATTCAGTGTTTATTTTCTTCATTTATTGATTGTAGATTTGTTTGTTTCATCTTGCTGTTTTGTTTTACTTGGTTATGCCTGAGCAGGCGGGCTGTGCGTTCTTTGTTGTTTGCTTGTCTGTGAACACAATACTTTTCATTTCCTTCTCCAATGGGCAGGGTCAGTCACTCAGGTATGGTACAGCAGGACAGGTCCAGCTGAAGGGGAGTTGCTGGGATACGTTTTTTGTGGCACGTACCAGGGCTGACAGTGTGGACTGGGAATCAGTGCAGGGCAGGTTCCAGTAGGCCGTGCCTGTGCTGCTTGGGTGTGTGATGTTCAGTGCACAGTGTAGGTAGGCAGAAAGGATGGGGTAGATTGTGATTTGTGGAGCTAAGATGTGTATGGGTAAGATGAGAGAGAGGAGAGAGGAACAGGAGCCAAAAACATACACACAAACAAAAAAGATGGCCAGCTTGCTATTGGAGTGGAGAGATGAGATACTGAGAAATGGGGAAAACAAAAATGAAAAAAAAAGAAAAAGGGTAAAAGAAAAAAATGAATAAATTGAGAAACTGGAAATGAAGAAAGACAAAAAGGGAAAAAGAGAAGAAAACTAAACAAAGAAATTAAAAAAAAAAAAAAAACAAGAAAAAAGAAATGCACCCAGGGAAGTCCCTGTGTGTCTGCACAGAGTAAGGGACTAGCTTCCAACCCGCCTTGTACTGTCTGGTTAGAAGGGGCTCCCAAGCCGAGAAAAGAAAAAGAAAACAAACAAACAAATCAAAACAGAACAAATCAGAGCAAACAAGCAAACAAATGAAAAAGCCCCAGGGGTCCCACCAGCATGGGGGCACGGGCCGGGAAGCAGTTTCACAGTCAAGAGGTGTTTTGCAGGCTTTCAAGAAGCAAAGATGGCGCAAGGAGCCAGGTATTTGAGAGAAAGGAGGGGGAGGTGGTGAGAGGTAAGGAAGAAATCTAAAGAAGCGGAAAAAAGCAACATCAACAACCAACAAACGGCACTCAGGGAGCTGGCTTGTGCAGGCGGGTGGAATCCAAGCGACACTGGGGGGAGGCTGGTGCTTCCCAACTAATAGACTGTGGCTGCAGGAAGCAGAGGAGGCTAAATGGTGGTGAAGAAGGGTGGGTGGTGGGAAAGCCTATATCACTGTTTACTGGTTGTTCTGTCTCCTGCTAGAAGCTCCGTGAAGCTGCTTTCTTGTACCTCCTGTTCGCTGATCTCCGATAGGAGTCCAAAATGGTGGATCCGTGCTGCGGTAGCTGATAGGGGACCTCAGCTTATATCTCTCCTCACGCTCTGTTCTCTGTCAGTTTCTTATTCCGTTCGGTGCTTGGCTGAGTTCTTTATCTCTTCATTTGATGCTTACAGTTTCAGGATTGACCTGTGACTCTGTTTGACTTCTTAGTTTTTCTGTTCCCGTCCTCCTGGTATATTGACTCTTTAATCATTATATAGTGCCCTTCCTTATCCTTTGTGGCAGATTTTACTTTAAAGTCTATTTTGTCAGAGATTAATATTGGCACTCCTGCTCTTTTTTGAGTGTTGTTTGCTTGATATATTTTTTCCCATCCTATGAGTTTCAGTTTGTTTGTGTTTTTAAGTCTAAGGTGTGTCTCTTGTAGGCAGCGTATAGACAGATCGTGTTTTTTTAAAATCCAATCTGCCACTCTCTGTCTCTTTATTGGTGCATTAAGTCCATTTACATTCAGCATAATTATTGATAGGTTTGAGTTTAGTGCTCTCATCCTGATGTCTCTTTTTGTGTGTTGTTGACAGTTTCTTTGTTCCACTTAATTTTCTGTGCTGAGTTGTTTTCTTTATCTTTTTCATTGTTGTTGATTTTGTATTTGCTGAGTGTTTATATTTTTCTTGTTTTTTTATTTTGATGTGTAAGATTATTAGTTTCCTTTGTGGTTGCCTTAATATTTACCCCTATTTTTCTAAGTTTAAACCAGTCTTTTATTTCTTTATATTGCCTTGAATTCCTCTCCATATGAAAAAACTATGTCTACATTTTTTAGTCCCTTTTTTTTGTTTTAATGTTGTCATCTTTTACATATTGACATCTCTGTTTCTCTATTTTCGGTATTTTAGCCTTTATTTATTTTTGTGACTTCCCTGTCTGGGTTGATATCTGGTTGCTGTGTCCTGTGTTCTAATCTTGGGTTGTTATCTGATGCTATTGATTTTCTAACTGAAGGACTCCCTAAACTTCTGTTTATCTGGAAATGCCCTAATTTTGCCATCATATTTGACAGACAGTTTTGCTGGATATATAATTCTTGGCTGGTAGTTGTTTTCCTTCAAGGCTTTATATATGTCATCCCATTGCCTTCTTGCCTGCATGGTTTCTGCTGAGTAGTTTGAGTTTAGTCTTATTGATTCTCCTTCGTAGATGACTTTTTGTTTATCCCTAGCCACTCTTAAAATTCTCTATCTTGTTTTTGGCAAGTTTGATTATAATATGTCTTGGTGACTTTCTTTTGGGATCTACCTTATGTCGGGTTTGATGAGCATCTTGGATAGATATCTTCTCTACAGATGATCTTTTATAATGATTTTGAAAGTTATTGAATTTATGGAAGACTGTAATATCTCATATCTGTAATAGTCTAAGGAGACACCCACGTGTTCTGTTCATCTGGGTCTAACCTGTGCTGCTACTACCTAACTGCCAGTTTGTCATACTGTGATGGCTTGCATGTTGCTATGATGCTGGAGGCTACACCACTGGCATTTCAAATACCAGGAGGATCGTCCATGGTAGACTGGTTTCAGAGGAGTTTCCAGACTAAGATAGCATAGAAAGAAAGGCCTGGTGATCTACTTCTGAAAACTAGCCAATGGAAAAAAAAAACCCTATGGATCTCAACAGAATATTGTCAGATATAGTGCTGGAAGATGAACCCCCCAGGTCGGAAAGCACTCAACAATGGGCTCAAATATACCAACTATCATGAAGATGGAGCCCTGGTGATGCAGTGATTAAGCGTTTGGCTGCTAACCAAAAAGTTAGCAGTTCGAATCCACAAGTTGCTCCTTGGAAACCCTATGGGGCAGTTCTACTCTGTCCTATAGGGTCACTATGAATTGGAATCAACTGGACGGCAATGAGTATCATGAAGATGGTGCAGGACCGGGCAACGTTTTGTTCTGTTACACATAAGGTCACCATGAGTCAGAGCCACCTCGACAGTAACTAACAACAGCAACAAAAACAAGCCTATGCTGCATTCTTATTTCACATTATAACCTATCAAGTACTTACCATTTCTGCTGCTTATTAACTGAGTACCATTGAGCATGCCACTGCTTGAGCCTCAGTTTCCAATCCATAAAATGGGATAGACAGTACAATGGGGTTGTCACGAAGATTGAAATTAAAACAAAACAAAACAATGTTATATGGAAGACTGTCTTAAGCTAGAAAATGCTATAAAAAATTAGAAATTTGTATTCTTTGGCTCCTGAATACCAGGCATTTTGTCTTCGCTTTCATCTGCATCCCTAAAAGATTTATAAACACACAGCAAAAGTCATGAACATTTATGAAAAAGTTTTTCTTTTCATCAACTATGGTTGCAAATGGAAATATTTAAGAAACACAATTAAAATAAAATGTTTTGCTATTTTTCAACACTATCAAAAAACCAGAAACCAAATCCGTTGCAGACAGGAATAGAGTAAAAATTAAGAGTGCATTTCAAATAGGTCATCCCTGGGTAGTGCAAACATTTAAGCGCTAGACTACTGGACCAAAGGTTGGAGGTTCAGAGGTGCCTTGGAAAATAGGCCTGGTGATCTTTTCCCAAAGGTCACAGCCTTAAAAATCCTATGGAGCAGTTCTACTCTGCAGACTGGGATTGCCACAAGTCAGAATCAACTTGATGGCAACAACAACAACACGTAGTGGTGGTTCAGTGGTAGAATTCTTGCCTTCCATGCAGGTAAGCCAGGTTCCATTTCTGACCAATCCACCTCATGCACAACCACCACCCATCTGTCAGTGGAGGCTTGAGCGCTGCCATGATGCTGAACAGGTTTCAGAGGAGCTTCCAGACTGAGACAGACTAGGAAGAAAGGTCTGGCAATCTACTTCTGAAAATCTCCCAATGGAAATCCTATGTATCATAACAATTTGAGCCACACCAGTCATGGTGCAGGAAAGGGCAATGTTTCATCCTGTTGTGCATGAGGTTGCCATGAGTTGGGGGCTGACTCAATGGCAGCTAACAACAGCAACACACATATTAGATATTGCTTTATGAAACATTTGTTATAGTTGTGTGTGTGTGTGCATGTGTGTGTATGTGTGTGTACTAAGCTTAGGTCTGGACATTAAGCATATTTCCCACTATGAGTTGTGGCCACAAATGTGTGTAGAACACTGGACTAGCCCTCCCATCTCTAATGCCAAGTTGCTGCTACTACAACATCGTAATCCCTTGTATTTGATTAATAACTTACATTTTACAAAATATGTGTCCTCCCATTTCTTTATATGGTCCTCACCACCACCTGGTGAGGGAGGACATGTCATTACTATTCCCTTACTTCTTGTAGAGGTGGAGAGTATTTGTATTCACAGTGCTCCCTTATAGGAGGCACTGCCTTTGTTTGGAGAAACACATAGATAAGGCAGGGGAAAGATGGACCAGAGATGGTCTTAGGAGAAAAGGAGGGAGTCATTGTCTGCTCTGGGCAGAGATGTGGGGGAGGGGGCTAGAGAAGACGGTGAGGTTGCATGGGGGAGAGAAGAAGCTGAGAGAGAGAGACAGAGAGGGAGAGAGAGAGAGAGAGAGAAAGAGAAATAGAGAACCCTTGATCCCTCAATCGTGTATTAGAGAATATGGACTCTTTAGTGGAATGTTGCTGTATATTACATAACCTTACTTCCTTTCTAAGACTCCACCAGTCTTCAGATAAGATCACTAAAAAGTCACGAAATTTTTACTATGACTGGATTCCTTGTAGAGACTGCACAGAAGCTGAATTCTACATCTAGTTGTAGCCAGTGTCAAAACAGAAACAGCACGCGTGGATGAAGAGACAGCTAGCATCTGGGTTACAGACAAAGAAACTGAGGGTCAGAGAGGCTTCATAACAGCCTATCAATAAGAGATTAAGGGATTAATTGAAGGCTTTCAGTAACCTTGGAACAAGATGAGATGGAAGGCTGAGATGACCCAATTCTGTTTCTTTTTTTTTACTCATAGGCCTCTATATGTTCTGCCTACTACACAGGAGTAGTAGGTATTGGCTGTGGCGGGGTAGTTCACACATCAGTGAACTGGAAATAGTCAACAAGAAAGCCACAGGCTGCCTCAGATATAAGAAATATTTCTTTGAGTAGAACAGAAATAACATGAGTCATTGATTTAAGCACCAACCAGTTGCTGTAGAGTTAGTTCTAATGTCTGGTGATTCCATGTGTGTCAAGAGTAGAAGGTTTTCAAGGCTGTGATTTTTTGGAAGCAGATCACAAGGCCTTTCCTCTGAAGCACCTCTGGGTGGGTTTGAACTGCCAACTTTTTGTTAGCAGCCTGGTGCTTAACCGTTTGCACCATCGAGGGGCCCCAACTTAGGCACAGTGCTGCAGAATTTTCTGAGTGGTGAAAACTGAGGTGTTCTATATTATGCCTCCCATGACTGCACCACAGGACAAAACAGAGAAGTCAATCTCAGTGTTACGAGTTGAACTCTGTCCCCCGAAAAGATATTCTGAAATCCTAACCCCTGATACCTGTGAGTGTGACCTTATTTGAAATAGAGTCTTTGCAGATGTAATAAGTTAACACAAGGTCATGCTGGAGTACTGTAGCTCCTAATCCAATATGGCGTCCTTATAAATGAGGAGACGAGACACAGATACAGAGGAAAAATGGCCATGTGAAAATGGAGGCAAAGATTGGAGTTATGCTGTGACAAACCAAGGAATGCCTGTGGCTACCAGAAGCTGAGGGACAAGGATCTCCCCCTAGAGCCTTCAGAGAGAGCATGACTGTGCTGACATGCCGATTTTGAACTACTACTTTCCAGAATTCTGAGGCAAGAAGTTTCTGTAATTCTAAGTCACCCAGTTTGTGGTAATTTGATAAAGAAGCCCCAGGACACTAATATACTCAGGCTACAGGCACCTTTGGAGAGGGTTTCCCTGAAGATAATGGATGTCCCTGAGGTCTGATGTTACAGGGAGCTGTGCTATAGCTAGAAGGAAAGCAATAGTGAGAGCCTCAAAACACAATTGAAAAAAGTGAAGCAACTGCAGATGGAGAACGAGAATTCCTGTCTATTCAGCATTTCAGTCCCAGAGTGAGGAAGTGTCCGTTCCTAAATAGATGATGCTAAACACAGATTATCACAGGAAAAGGAAAGGACCAGTGACTGATATGGCTTGAGCAAGGCTTCAAACTGCTTAGTTCTGGTTTGAACCTCTGCTGAGAAGTTGTATTTCCACCCCAGATATACTGAATCAGAATCTACATTTTCACAAGATCTCCAGGTGATTTTTATGTGTAACGAATTTTGAGAACCTCTGCTGTACAAGTGGAGCCCTGGTGGCGCAGTGGTTAAGAGCTTGGCTGCTAACCAAAAGGTCATTGGTTCGAATCCACCAGACACTCTTTGGAAACTATGGGGCCATTCTACTCTGTCCTATAGGGTCACTATGAGTTGGAATCGACTCAATGACAAAGGATTTTTTTTTGTTTTATTTTACTCTACTAGTGATTCTTAGAATTGGTCCCTAACCAGCAGCATTAGCATCACCTGGGAACTTGTTAGAAATGCAAATTCTCAGCAGGGGTTTGAACCAGAACAAACCAGTTCGAAGCTCTGGGCTTGAAGATGGCAAAAGAGGACTGGGCACTGAACAGGATCCAATCAGAGATACGATTCTCAATTTAGGTGGGGGGATAAATGTAAGAACTTCCAAGAAGACTTAGTTAAATGACTTCTGCCCCCCTTGGAGACTTTAATGGGCTTTTCCTCTGTGACATCCTCTCCCCCCCTTCTCCCTTGTCCCAAGTAGCTGAAAATTGTTGTTGATGTTGCTGTCAAGTCAGCTCCAACTCATGGAGACCTTATGTATAACAGAACAAAACGTTGCCTGGTCCTGTGCCATTTTCATGATCCTGAAAATTACGCTATGCAAAAGTGATATTACGGAGAAGATTGTATTTTGTTTTTAACAGCGTTACAACAGGAGAAAGTCGAGAACTCATGGACAGGGTTTGTAGTGTATGTATCTGTTTATATAACTTGTGTGGAGGTCTGCATATAGTTCTTATTCCATAGTGGATTCTGTCATTCTCAATGAATCCTATGAGGTGTAAAGATCTTAACAGGCTACTGGAGTTAAGTTTCTCTGCTCCAGAGTGTGGGCAATCCAGGTAAGCAACTTCATCCTTCTTACAGAATCACACCTAAGCAAAGCTAACTCTTGTCGAGGTGCTCTACATATTACAAAAACACCTTTGTAAACCATAAAATGCTATTCAAATATAATTGGAAACTATTTCAGCCCAGCCCCAACAGTCTTCTACACTCAATAAGTCACTGCACTCACAGTGGTCTCTTTATGAAATTCCTCTTTCCCCATTTATGAGTAAGTAACTTGATACAGCTTCTTGGTGCCTTATTTGTCTGTAGATAAATAGCTCAGGGGAATTTACATGCACCCTCCCCGGCAAAGAATAATAGTCTCTAAGATCTGAGTCCACCACTTGTCTCTCAGTTTGTTGTACTGAGGTGGCTTGTGTGTAGCTACAATGTTGGAAGCTATGACACTGGTATTTCAAATGCTAACAGGGTCACTCACAGGGGAGAGGTTTCATTGGAGCTTCCAGATGAAGACAGACTAGGAAGAAAGGCCTGGTAGTCTACTTCTGAAAATTAGCCAATGAAAACCCTATGGATCACAACAGAATATTGTCCAATATAGTTCTGGAAGATGAGCCCCCTAGGTTGGAAGGTACTACACAACTGCTGCAACAAAGGATTCTAACATGCTAACAATTGTGAAGATGGTACAGGACTGGGCAATGTTTTATTCTGTTGTACATTAGGTTGCCGTGAGTCAAAGCCAACTGGATGTCAATGAACAACAGCAAACATCTCAGTATCAGAGTGAAGCTTAGCCAGTGTCTTCCCATCCTGTACCTCTGAACCTTGCAGCCACTGTTTGGGAGAGATAGGTTTATGCCCATTTTACAGGTGAAGAAAATGAAACTCAGAGAAGCCAAGCTACTTGTCCAAAGGCCTTAAACTGAGGCACAGAGACCCCAGAATGCCCTCTGGCCATTAGACTGTCAGTCCCATGAGATCAGGGACCAGGTCTGTTTGGCTCACTGCTGCAACTCCAGAACATAGTGCCTGGAGCAGCCTCAGTACTCTTTGCTGAATGAATGAATGAATTATTGATTTAGATGGGATCAGCTGTGGTGTTTGCATCCCCCGGTGTCTGGTGAAAGGTCTCTAGGTGGCTCAAATGGTTTGTGCTTGACTGCTCACCTAAAGGTTGGTAGTTTGAACTCATCCAGCGGTGCTGTGGAAGAAAGGCCCAGCGATCTGCTTCTGTAAAGATTACAACCAAGAAAATCCTGTAATTCTACTCTGTAGCACATGGAGTCACCATAAGTTGGAATCTACTTGAAGGCAATGGGTTTTTGTTGTTATTATTATTATTTTGTAACTGGCATGAGTGTTTGCTGCGAGGATGAGTGAATGAATGAGAGGATACCTCTAGGAGAGTCAGACCTGGGGGCTGGAGGTGATGTGCTTACTCCAGGTTCTGGGGATGAGGATGTTTCTTTGGGGATTCTTCCCTGCAGGGCTGCTCACCTGTCAGAAGCACACTTCCTCTACAGAAAGCAGACCTGGAATAAGAATGGAGCATCCCAGGAGGACATGAGCTTCACCCCACCCCTGCTTTCCTCGGGGCCATATATGGGAATCTCTTACTCCAGAGGTCCGCCATAAAAAGCCTGCTCTGCCCACCCCTGTGCAGCAGCATCTCCGCTCCAGTCCCTCGGCCTCAGTCTTATTTATTGTCAGCCTGCTCAGAGCATCACAAACCCCAGGGCGGCCTCGAGGCTTTGCTCCGGACTTCGGAAGACTGTTGATACTTGATCTCCTGTCCCAATTAATCAGCTGCCTTGTGCATTTGAAGTGTCATCCCTGTCTGCGTCTGCATGGCTGGAATTTTCTCCTTGGTGGGGCTCTGGCCGTGTCCACACTGGAGGAATGAGAGAGGATACACTGCTGAACGGTCTGTTCTTCCTATTTCTGGAAACAGCACACTTCCTTCAGACGAGAAAGCCTCTGCTGCGGATCCATGCCCACCACCTGGGGCTCGCGTCCAATCTCCTACTTTCTGTCTGGTCCATGACTCCATTTCCTTGACTATAAAATGAAGATCGAAAGACCTGTCCTAACCAACAGGCTAGATACCGATTCTGGCTTGTAGCAGTCCTGCTAACAGAATACATTCTAAAAGTGGCTTGTTTGTTTAAGTAAGCTTTTCTTGTCATTTCCCATTTTCTTCTTAAAGTATAAATCCAAAGTTGCCGTCAAGTTGATTCTGACTTATGGCGACCCCGTCCATGTGTTTCAGAGTAGAGCTGTGCTCCATAGAATTTTCAGTGGCTGATTTTCTGAAGTAGATTGCCAGGCATTTCTTCTGAGGTGTCTCTGGGTAGACTCAAACCTCCAACCTTTTGGTTAGCAGCTGAGCAGGTTAACCCTTTGTACCACCCAGGGACAGGACTTCCCTTAAAGTATAATCCAGGTTAATTAAAAGAAAACAAACAATAACCAGAAAAAAAAACCAGTTGAGGCTAATTGAAGATAAATGTGTATAATAATCACTCACTGACTAAATCCAAGCTTTTTACCAAGTCCCCCAAAAAGGCCCTTTGCTATTTCTTTGTGTTTCCATGGCAAGGCGGGAGACAATGTGTTTGTACCTACTATGTGCTGGGCTCAAGCGCCTCTTTGTGCATGCGCTCTTATTAAACCCTCAGAGATGAGCCTTGGTAGGGCAATGATCCTGTTGTGCAGCTAAGGAAGCTGAGGCTCAGTGAAAGTTAGTTTGCTGCCCTGGTTCCTGCTCTCATCACAGGTAGGAGTGGGGAATAAACCCACATCTCTAACTTCACAGGCGCAGCTTTTACTTCTGCCTCATCCATCTTCCCAGAGAGTAATGGTCAATAGACCGTGTTTGAACCCACTCGAATAGCATTGCAAATGCAGTCATTCCTTGTGCCCAAGGGAAACTTGCATGCAAAAATGTTTTGACTTATTTCATTCAGCATAATGTTTTCAAGGTTCATCCATGTTCATTAGGACTTCATTTCTCTTTATGGCAGAGTAATAGCCCATTGTATGTAGAAGCCACATTTTGTTTATCCATTCACCCATTCATAGGCACTTGTGTTGTTTCCACCTTTTGGCTATTGTAAATAGTGCTGTAATGAACACTATCAATGTACAAGTATCTGTTTGTGTCGCTGTTTTCAGGTCTCTTGGATGTACACGTACTCCTCACTTATTGACTATCTTGTTATCTAACTTTTCATATTTATGACAATAGTAAAAAATCTGACTGTTTTGTAAATTAATTTTGTACGTCTGGCAGTAATAGTGCCATATATCGAGGCAAGAGTAATACCAGCTGCAGTGGTGTCACTAGGTTGGTGTCACCCAGTGCAGTAAGTCATGGTGTCACCACCCCTCCTCCCCAAGGACTTCTTCCTATACCAGCCCCAGACCTCATGGGGCAAGCGCCCTGGTCTCCCGGGACGCAGCTTTCTGTGACGAACGCAGGTGCTCAGGTCCCAGCGGCTCACAGTGGCTCCCGGCTCCGAGCAGTGTGGCGAGGTAGAGGTGAACTAGGAGGGTTGGCAGCACGTCTGGGAATGGGGTAGCTGTGCGAGGATGATCCCCGGCCCCTAACCAGGCTTTTCTGTACAGTTTTGCCCACGGCCTGGGCCTGATGCACTCAGGTCCTTCCAGCATGGCCGACCTACCCCGCTCCATGGAGCTGTGCTCCTACACTAGCCTCCATGCTCTAACTGGCTCTCAGCCGGGGCAACCGAGAGAGGAGGGAGGAGGGGATCATGGGACTTAGAAGGAAGGAGGGAGAGGTGGTCGGGAGGAGTTGGGAGTGAGGGGAGAGAAGGAAGGAAATGGGAAAAAGAAAGAGGAGAGGATCGCAGCAGACCTGCCAAAGCAGGTACATCATCCGCCAGCCCCAAGGCGCGCGGAAGAGCATGGGGGGCATCTTGCATCCCCACGTCCCCCAGCTAGGCCAGACTCCCGCCCCTTGCCTATCAAGAGTGTGCTGTGGGGAGAGTGAACAGAAGTTAAAAAAAAAATAAATTTGGCATTTATGTAATGATTAGTCATCCTCCATTTTGTGATCTGATGGGGTCATCCTCTATTTTCACATAAGGCTAATTTTCACATAAAAAGACCTGGTCTTTGGAACCTAACCATGTCAATAAGTGAGGAACAGGTATATATATCTAAGAGTAGTATTGCTGGGTCATGTGATAGCTCTATGTTTAGCTTTTTAAGGAAGTGCCAAACTGTTTTCCACTGAGGAAAAACGTATTGGCAAATGTGGTGCTATCTATATTTTCACAACTAAAAAAGAAAAAAAAAGTTTTGAAACAGGATTTAAGCTATATGATTTTGCATATTGACTAAAAGTAAGCCTTTCCTTAACATTTTCAAAGGAGAAGGTGCTAAGTGTGTGCCCATGTGTGAACTTGTGATTTAGTGGAATTAAAACTTACTGAACACCTAATATGCGTTTGTGATAAGTATCTCATTTACTCTTCACAGTAATCTTCCCAGGTAGGTATTCCTTCTTATAATGCTTAAATTTTTAAAAAATTTTATCATGAAAATTTGCAAACATTTCTAGAAATTCTTTATCTAGTAAATTTTCAGCTATTTCTAGAAACTAGAAATAGTATAATAAACACCTGGGTTCTCCTCATCTAGATTTAGCAGGAATTGTTGATTTTCCACACTTTATCTCTTTTCCTTGCTTAATTACTTTTAAAGCGTAGATGTCATAACATTTCACCCCTAAAAATTCCGGTATGCATTTTTGAGAGGTAAAAAGTGTTCTAATATATGACATCATTATCACACTGAAGAGAAAGTTTCCCATATCTTAATATGGGAAAGATGAGGAAAACAAGCTCAGAGATTAATCAAGTTCTAGACAAGTAGAGTTTGCTTGGGGCCCTGGAAGACATGGCCCCACATAACAACAGCATCATGTTATGTGCTGAGTGATAGAACTTAAGTTGTGGAATACAAATTTCCTAATTGCCACATGAGGAGGGGCTGATGGTGCTGTTCAGAGATTCCATGGCCTCATTGAAGCCACCAGGTAGCACCTGTATTTGGTGCTTTTTATTTTCCCTCCCCCTCACACATGTTACGCCATTCAAAGTACAGAGAATGTTTGCAGCCATTCGTTGTCAAGTCTATTCTGACTCATGGAGACCCCATGTGTGTCAGAGTAGAATTGTGCTCTATAGGCTTTTCAGTGGCTGATTTTTCAGAAGTAGCCAGGCCTTTCTTCCAAGGTGTCTCTGGGTGGACTTGAACCTCCAACCTTTAGATTAGCAACTGAACATCTTAACAATTTGTACCACACAGGGATCTCAGAGAATGTTTTGGTCCCCTTATAACCATGGAAATCTAGATAGCATAGCTGGAAACGGTTTACCAACAACTTAAAATTCCTCTTCAGAATTCTGTTTTATCTTTTTTAAAAAAGTGCATTCTGCTTCATAATCTTTCCATGTGTGTTTTAATCTATGTTCATAAATTTATTCATTCACATAACAAATATTTATTGAGAAAAACAAAACAAAACTGCCCAAACACTGGATAGCTACTAGTGAACAAGTTATACCTAAAAGGTGGGATTTTTTTATCCCCACTTCCTCACTCCACGTTTCCAGTGAAGTTGGCACTTTGTAAGACGTGCCATGTTGACCCAATGACTTCTTGCGTTCCCTTTTCTCTTTGGCGCACTCTGCTTCACATGAGCATTCAGGTTTGAGAGGTGAAACCACAAGGTTGCAGAGCCCGGGAAGCAGAGATGTCCAAGCTCACTGATCAATGTGATTGTCTGGTGAGGCACAGGGCTTGTGAGTCAGTTGCTGGTGGTTCACAGTCATGTCTATTTTATAGCTAGTTTGCAGAGTATTCAATTCAATAGTCATTTATTGTAAACCCACTGTGTGCTGGACTTTAGTGGGCCTGTAGAGATAAGTAAAGGAGCCCTGGTGGTACAATGGCTGCTAACCGAAACATTGATTTTTCGAACTCACCCAACAGCAATGTGAGAGATAGACTTGGTGAGATGCTCCTGTAGGGATTAAATCAAAACCAAACTCATTGCCGTTGAGTTGATTCTGACTCATAGTGACCCTATAGGACACAGTAGAACTGCCCCATAGGGTTTCCAAGGAGTGGCTGGTGGATTTGAATCGCTGACCTTTTGGTTAGCAGCCAAGCTCCTAACTACTGCACCGTCAAGGCGCCCTGTAAAGATTACAGCCTAGGGAACCTTATGGAGCCGTTCTATTCTGTCCTATAGGGTGACTATGAGTTGGAATCGACTCAGTGGTACACAACAACAACATAAAAATGAGTAAGATAGAGTTCCTGGATTTTGGAGAAGGCAGGTGTGTAGAAAAGTAATTATGTCATAATGTTATGAAGATTCTTAGTGTTCACAACTTCTAGTCCTCTTTTTCATAATAATCCATTATTATTTATTCATTATTTAACTTTTATATTTTATTGAGAACCTACTATGTGTTGTGTCACATTTTATGTGCTGGAGATATAACGATCAACAATCAACAAAGTAGACTGGTCCCTACCCTCATGAAGTTTATCTTCTAACATGGAATCACAGTAATCCCTTGACATAGAATATATGTTTGCCCAATACATTATGGTTTCAAAATTCATTTCCATATATATCTAAAATTATACTTACAACATTCACCATAGAATAGGCAAGGCAAGTCTTGTCCAATTTTACAGGAGAAGAAATTGAAGTTCAGAAAAATTAAAAGGCTTGTGGAAAAAGCAACAGACTTGGAATTTCTTTTTTCTTCTTCTTTTTGTCTTGTGATAAATATAAATGTAACAAAACATTTGACATTTCAACAATCTTCACGTGTTCACTTCAGTGACTTTAATTATCCTTCCCATTTTGTTCCAGACCTGAAATTTCAGTGCGTTGCTCTTTGCTCTCCATCACATGAGCACAAGTTATGGAAACACCTGGGCTGTGTATAGCAGTGGGCTCTGCCCTGGGGACACAAAGATGAAGGCTCCTGGGCATATAGATCTAATCCTGACTTCTGCCCTGAGATTCTACCTCTTAATAAAGTCTTTTAATGAAAGAAAACATTTGAATGTCTTCCTCTCTTTTTCATTCCATTTATTTCTTTTTAGTGTATAAACTTATTTATTTATTTATATTGTTGTAGTTTAAATGAAGTTTACATTTCAAGTTAGTCTCCCGTACAAAAATTTATACATACATTATTATGTGACCCTAATTGCTCGCCCCATACTGTGACAGCACACTCCTCCTTTCCACCCCTGATTCCCCACGTCCATGCAACCAGCTCCTAACCCTCTCTGCCTTCCCATCTCACCTCCGGACAGAAGCTACCCATTTAGTCTCTTGTATCTACTTGAGCTAAGAGACACACTCCTCATGAGTATCACTTTATGCCCCACAGTCCAGTCCAATCCCTGTCTGAAGAGTTGGCCTCGGAAATTTTTTTATTTCTGGGCTGATAGAGAATCCAGGGGCCATGCTTTCCAGGGTTCCTCCAGTCTCAGTCAGACCATTAAGTCTGGTCTTTTTACTAGAATTTGGGTTCTGCACCCCACCTTTCTCCTGCTCCATCCGGGATTCTCTGTTGTGTTTCCTGTCAGGGCGGTCATTGGTGGTAGCCTGGCACCATCTAGTTCTTCTGGTCTCAGGCTGATGAAGTCTGTAGTTTATGTGACCCTTTCTGTCTCTTGGGCTACTACTTTCCTTGTGTCTTTGGTGTTCTTCATTCTCCTTTACACCAGGTAGTTGGGACCTATTAATGCATCTTAGAAGGCTGCTTACAAGCTTTTAAGACCCCAGACGCCACTCACCAAAGTAGGATGCAGAACATTTTCTTAATAAGCTTTGTTATGCCAATTGACCTAGATGTCCC